>NC_044265.1:12781131-13060578 GCF_003957555.1 Calypte anna
TAATGAAGTGTGTGTGCTCTCACCAGTGCAAGAGAGGGAAAATGATCTCTCTACAAGCAAGCAAAAAGCCAGCTTGTGGGGAAGCTCTTGTGACCAGATAGCCCCAAAACCAGGCCATCAAAATCCTTGGATTCCTTGATTTGCTTTCTGCTTTGGGATGCAGTGATGACCACTGAGAATCTTCCCTTCTGCCAACAGCAAAGCATCTCCTGTGCTTTGCTTCTCACATCACAGCTGCTGTCAAGGCTTTCACTGCTGCCTTCCTGGGAACCTTCCAACCTCTCAGTCTGCCTGAGAACAGCAGACAGACAGGCAGGCAATCAGCTCTCTCACTTGGGAAGACATTGCCAATTTCCATCCCCTTCCATGCAGCCTCAGGAAAAGCCAAACCCTCCCCACCCCCAGAACCACCATATGGGCAGCCCAGAGCTATGCCAGGTATTGGAAAACTGGGAATCTCTCCTCTGGCTGGCAGGTTGGGGAGATAGGAGATGAATCCTTGCTAAAATAAAAGCAAAGCAGATTTTTTTCCCCTGACAAACTAATTGCATTTCCTAATTGGGTTGGTAGGATTAGTTTTACAGTGACAGTTCTGGAACAGTACAGAATAAGATGTTGCTACAATCAGCTTTTTCCTCCAACGTGTTCCCTACTAAAACACAGAGAAAGATTTTCATTCCATGCCCTCCAGCTCCTTCTATCCAGCACAGTGATGGACATGCCCAAGTTTGATCACATTCCTGATTAAAGGAGTTCCTTGTGCCTTCAAGGAGCACAGACAAGCTCTGAGCAAAAGCAGGCTGGGACCTTATGCAGCCTCAAATGTGTGCCCAGGAGCAGGATAAAGCAGTCAGCAGGAGTAGAGATGACAGCCAACACTCTGCTCACCATATGGGTTCAGGTTATTTTCCTTCTCCTTTGGCATTCAGGATGGAATTCAGTGAGCCTGACCCCAAGGACACAATATGGTGCTCTACAGCTCCTCAGTAATCTCAAGGAATAGGTATTCCCAGAAAAAAATCAACGTGTCTACAGCTAGGTCCTGCATAGTTAAACAGCATGGATTTCACAACCATTTATAGAATAAAAGTTTTTCAAAAGGCAAAGAAAAAAGCAACACAAAAACCCTGTTAACTCTACACTCTACAACTTCTAAAAAGCATTAGGCAAAGCAAAAAAAAACCAAAAAAAACCCCCCAAAACCCTAGATAAGGCACAGTTTTTCCTGCTCCTTGACCTTCTTAGCAGGAAAGGGACTATTTCAGTCTCAAATGTGTGGTGGCAGACAAGGGAGGAACAAGGTCATGTCCCTTGCTGCATCCCTGAGCCTTCAAGTTCCTCCTGATGTGTTTGATGCTTTCAATCTGCTCCCTCTGCCTGGCTGCACCATGGGACCTGCCAGGCACTCTGGGAATGAGAGCAGCCTGGAAGAAAATCCACCTTAAAATGAGCTAAAGAGAACTCAAAAGATACTGGCAGGGATCAAAGAGTTTGACCCTCAGAGACTAAAAAGGGAGAGATCTGACTGATGGGTTTCAGGCAGGTTCTGAGTGAGAATATGAAAGGGTTTGTTTCCTGCCTCACCTCTCAGCAAAGCAGAGAGGAAAAAGTTTTATTTCTCCCACTGCATGACAAAATTACATGAGCATTTCAGAGCTGGGAAGAGTCACAGGCCTGGGGCTTCAATACCCTATTACAGGACAAGCAGAAATTCAGTGCACTCTGCATAGCTCATATGGCTTTTCTTGCATTCAAGTATTTTAACCTCATTTCCAGGGTTTAGGATTCAAAAAAATCCACTGCAATTTAAATCTTGGGGAGAAAGAGGGAGAAAATATTTGCTGAAATCCTGTTTTATCTTCTAGTTCTCTCTTGTCTCCAGATATACAGAGAATATTGTCATGTGCCTTTGGGAAAAAGCAAAGGAAAAAACCATTCCCAGAGACAGAGTCTTATATATTAGTGTGGTTATTTAGCTCAGAGCCATGTGCCTAAGTTAGAATAATAGAAAGGTCCATTCCAAACCAGCTCAGGACCATTTATTTGTTGGCTGAACACCTTGCCTGGGGCACAGGGGCTTGTGCCATCTCATGCTAATAACAGCAAGAAACTTCTGCACTTAAAAATCTGGGATATTCAGGCCTGAAAGTTGTTTCACCAAACTCATGAACAGCACCAGCTCAGCAGCATCAATCCTGTTCCAGCTAACAGCCCTTTAAAAAAAAAAATAACCCATCAATCTCTATTCTTCTGGATGCATGGATTTCCCTTTCTCATACTGAAGCAGCTCTCCAACAGTTTCATGCAGCTCATCAGTAATGATATTAAGAGCCAGCACACACACCAGGGAGTCCAGCCAGCTCAGGAAACAGGAGCTTCTCCATCTGCCTCTTTCTCATGACATGGCAAGAAAGTTGTTTGAGTCTCCCCCCTCTCCCTGCAGCTCCCTGGGTCACAGAGATCATCCCAGCTAATAGGAAATGCAGGATCAGGACTGGAAAGTTATCCCCAAAACGTGCAGAGAAGTGCCTGGCAATCCAGAAATTGGAATTTCTCTGTTCATTATCCTTTACTGTTTAATCAGGACAAGTTACCTTTTCTTTTTTGAGCCAAGACTGACAGCTGAAATGTGAGTGTCCCACCAGCCCACGACCCTTTGTTCTTAGAGCCATTAACCACAAAATAATAAAGCAAAGCAGATGAGAAAGATGGGGGCTGCTAACTGCAAGAGTGCTGAGGAAGTGAGGGGGACAATGGATGTTTTGTTTCAGTTAATTTCCCAGACAAATGAGAAGCAATCCATTAACACTGAACGTTAAGCAGAATCCTATAAAAAGCCTGTGGAAAACTCCAGTGAGGGAAGAGTTACTGAAAGCATTTAGTGCATGTACCTTAGGCAAATATGTACCTTAGCAAATATGCTGCTTTCTCATCCCTTAAAGTTTCTTTTTCTGGAGATAAACATCTCCTTTTTATTTCTTCACAACAGAAGTGCACAGACGTGTGCCACCACTCATCCCTAAGTCACTGAGAATAAGAGAAATCCTTCCTCAGAAGGACTCTGTGCTGGACAAAACAGATTTCTACACCCTAAGAGAGCCACAGAATGATTTGTTATTGTGTTTGTTGTATTGTTGTGTTCGTTATCCCCATGCTGGGTGACTTAGGTGTGAGTTGCTGGTACTCATTTTCAAGACAAATTGTTGATGGGAGAGAACAGGACGACAACAACAACAATTTCCAGAGGCTTTTGCAGCTTGATCATGCAAACCAGGGTGGAAATACAAGCCAGCCTCTGTGTTTGGAAGCAAAAAAACCCAAGCCACACAGCATCACCTCAGCAGTTTGTGCAGGATAAGAGTTTTTGGGGCTGTACTCACCGCGAGGAGGATCTGGAAGGAGCTGTGCATGACCTCGATGTAGCGGTACTCCAGGGCACAGCCTATCACTGAGATGTAGGAATGGCTCTCCAGCCCTTTGATGCCAGACATTGAGGCCTCCTTCCTGACACAGCCAGGACCATTTTCACTCCACCACGACTGGTGCCGGGAGATGTTGAATGTTAAGAGTTCACTGTCCTAAAGAGAAGAGGTGCAGAGATGGACGTTTAACTCTAAGAGTGCCAGACTTGCTGTCAGAGGGAAGAGATACTAAACCTAAAGTTTCTGAGATCCTCGACCTCAAGAAATGCAAACACAGATCAAGACATATTTAGTATTAAAAAGTATTTCACAGGCAGGATTCTGCAGTGGGAACCCTGCAGCACTCCCACAGACCTATTCCACCATCATCAGGATCATCAGGATGCCAATGGCATCCTGGCCTGGCTCAGGAACAGCGTGGCCAGCAGGTCCAGGGAGGGGATTCTGCCCCTGTGCTCAGCCCTGGTGAGGCCACAGCTTGAGTCCTGTGTCTAGTTCTGGGCCCCTCAGCTCAGGAAGGAGATTGAGGTGCTGGAGCAGGTCCAAAGGAGGCAACTGGGCTGGTGAAGGGATCCAGCACAGATCCTATGAGGAGAGGCTGAGGGAGCTGGGGGTGTTGAGGCTGGAGAAGAGGAGGCTCAGGGGAGACCTCATCACTCTCTCCAACTCCCTGAAAGGAGGTTGGAGCCAGGGGGGGGTTGGGCTCTTTTCCCAGGCAACTCTCAGCAAGACAAGAGGGCAGGGTCTCAAGTTGTGCCAGGGGAGGTTTAGGTTGGAGATTAGAAAGAAATATCAGTCAGAAAACCAGGGAGCAGAAACCAAGTGCCCCACATCATGCAAGTACCCCCCACTCCATAAATGTATTTCAGAGCTGTTATTAAATATGCTGCAGGAAGCACATGGTAAGAAATGTGGACAATGAAGTGAGAAGGGAGCCTCCAAACCCTTGACATCGAGCACCACAACAGATGGGATGTGTTTTACTGTGGATGGAGAAAGGCAGAGGGATGAAGTGTGGCAAAAGCAGCCTGAATAGCAAAGGGAAAAACTCTGCTAACAGTTGGGAATATAAAGGCAGCTGTCTGCATTTCGAAGGCTTTGGGGAATAATTATTAGATTGGCAGCTCCAGGATAATGCAAACAGTGGGAGGTGCTGTGCTAGCTGCATTGCTAGAGAGTTTTCCAGCTTCTCACAACTTTAGCAGACTTTGCTCCCTCTGCTGGACATTGCTCTTCAGTGGTCCACTGGTACCTCACCACCAAATCACATTTTTTTCTGCAGAGATTTTTCATTCTCTCCCAAGTTTGCATGTTCTGAGCCAGATGGATCTTCCCCAGGAAAAAAACTTTTCCTCCTGGACACAGCCAGCTCTCCAAGCTGCTGGGCTCTGCTCCCTCTCAGAAGCCACTTGCCACTTATTAAGGAAGGAAAAAAATAATCTTTCTCAAAATAAAAAGGATTCAGTTCCTGTTTCTTTGCCTGGGGCTTCCCCCAGTTAAAGAAATCAAGGTTTTCCACGGGGGACCACAGGATCTACTCTTAACCTCAGTCCCCAGGGCTTCCAGCTCCCAGCTGGTGCCTTCCCAACCCTTCTGCCTTCCTGATGCTAAGAGCATCTCCTCTCCTTCCAGAGGCACCTCTGTGTATTTGGAAAGGAAGAAACAGGTTGCTTCCCTTCTTCAGCCTCCCTTTGGGCTGTCCTCATGGAATTGGCTCTGCTAAACTTTGCTGCAGAAGCTGAACTTGCTTGTGAATTAAGCCTGAAAAAGCAGAAGAGGTGCTGGGCTGGAGTAGGTCCTAAACAGCACTCAGAGGAGGTGATTTGGGAGATTTGCCTCCAATCTCCCTCCAGCTCTGTGCAAAAAACCCCCAAAACAGCAATTCCCCCACATGATCCATCCACCTGGCAGATGTAAAGTGAATACTGATTGCACATTGAGGTTGTGGATGCCCCCACTGTTCTCAGAGACCCCTTTCTGAACAAGCAGCAGAAGTGAAATGGCCTCAGCACCCAAAGCAATGCCCAATCCCTGCTGGGTCTCCTCAGAGGGAACCCACACTGAGGGGGCACAATAAAAGAGCAGTCAAGAAGATCACTTTATTCACCTATAGCTGTCCCAGTGCTATCTGAGACTGAGGGAAAAAATATCCCAGGCTGTCTGCTGCAGTTTGCCTGGGAGAGGTGAAAGGAAAAGGAAAAGGAAAAGGAAAGAAAGGAAAAGGAAAGGAAAAGGAAAAGGAAAGGAAAGGAAAAGGAAAGGAAAAGGAAAAGGAAAAGGAAAAGGAAAAGGAAAAGGAAAAGGAAAAGGAAAAAGGAAAAGGAAAGGAAAGGAAAGGAAGGAAAGGAAAAGGAAAGGAAAGGAAAGGAAAGGAAAGGAAAGGAAAGGAAAGGAAAGGAAAGGAAAGGAAAGGAAAGGAAAGGAAAGGAAAGGAAAGGAAAGGAAAGGAAAGGAAAGGAAAAGGAAAGGAAAGGAAAGGAAAGAAAGGAAAGGAAAGGAAAGGAAAGGAAAGGAAAGGAAAGGAAAGGAAAGGAAAGGAAAGGAAAGGAAAGGAAAGGAAAGGAAAGGAAAAGGAGAAGGAAAGGGAAAGGAAAAGAAAAAGGAAAGGGAAAGGGAAGGAAGGGAAAGGAAAGGGAAAGGGAAGAGAGGAAAGAAGAAAAAGAAAAGAAAAGGAGAAAGGAAAAAAGAGAAAAGAAAAGAAAAGGAAAAGAAAAAGGGAAAAGAAAAGGAAAAGAAAAAGGAAAAGAAAAAGGAAAAGAGAAGAAAAGAAAATGAAAAAAAAAAGGAAAAAGGGAAAAAGAAAAAAGAAAAAAGAGAAAAAAGAAAGAAAAAAGGAAAAAAGAAATAAAAAAGAAAAAAAAAAGAAAAAGAAAAAAAGAAGAAAAGAAGAAAAAAAGAAAAAAAAGGAACCCCCCATATCCCTCTGAACTGTAGCAGCACCTGATTTGCCATCCATTTGCATCAGTGTGAGCAGACACAGCAGCACTAAACCAGTGGTACCCTCCATTTTACCACACCCTCTTTTCCTCTCCCAGCCTCCCCCCATCCTGCCCTACAGTGAAACTCCCACCTACCTCTGACACCCCCAGAGCCAGCTCTGTCCCTTTTCTAAAATAGTTTTCTGAAAGCTGTTCTGCACCATTAGAAATGGTTTTATTTCTCCTTGCTAACAACCTCCTGAACCACCTCCCCCCAAATTTCCTTAATTATCAGGCAAGCCAGCACTGTAACAGCTCTGGAAAGAAACTGAACACTTCATGGGATCCCCCAGAGCTTGGCAACAGAATAATTTTAAGAAGTGTTTCCAAGTGAAAAGATTTATCAAAAATAGAAAATATGTTATTTTTCAGTCATGTGTGCTGAATAGCTGTATCACACCCTGGGACAACAGAGAGGAACTTTCTTTGTCTCTCAGCATTCTTGTTGACAATATTTCAGCATTTAAAGGCCAAATCCTAGGCTTCCAGTTTCTAAATTTAGATGGAGTTGAGGGACAGTTGTAATTAGGCATCCATGTATCCATCCTGCTCACAGTGTTATTCCAGGTACAGAGTAATCTCAAGATGCTGTCCAGATTCTCTGGAATACAAATAACCCCCATCTGTCTCAGAAGGGCTGCTTCCATTTCAGGAGATTTAGGACCACCACTATGGCTCTGGATTCAGATCAAAGCACAGGGTAGACAAGAAAATAGAAAAGAAAAAAAAAAAAACAACCAACCAAACTCTCACCATTGCAAGATGAATAATTCCAGAGGAAAAAGACAAAGGAATACATTGAAATACACAAGACCAGTCCCTCAAACCTCTCTGATTTCTTTTTTTTAAGTAGATGCTGAAGAGTCCATCAGCATGGCAGCTGGACACACAGATGCTCAGATGTCTCACCAGCAGGATTTTAATAATTAACTCAGACCAGGGGGTTTCACACAGGAGCAGACAGGGAGAAGCTTAACGTGGTACTGCAAGCACACCCTAGAAATCCTAGAGACAGCTCCCAACAATTCACCTGACCAAACAGCCAGAGGGACACAAAGAAAAGAGGAGATTGAGCAGGAGCAGACCAGAGGAGGAAGAAGAGCATCCTGGCAACCCAGCTGGGAGCCCCAGCATGGAGCAGTGGTCCAGCACCACTGGAGAGGCTGCATCTCCCCCAGATGCTGCAGGAGATGCTCAGAATGCTCAGAAATGCTGCCAAAAGCTGCTCCAAGGCATATCAGCAGCTCACTGCCAGGGCTGCAGCAATCCCTCAGATCCAGATTGCTCTGTCTGCTGCTTGGCAAAGCACTTCCAGGGAAGCTGGCAAAGGCTGCAGGCTCAGGGAGGCCCTTGCAGCAATAGGGCAAGTGCTTTCTGAGACACTTGTGCTGAACCCATTTGTGTCTGGCTGCCTAAGACCTTCTGCTCTGCCATATTTCACACTCTTATTTCTGCTAAGAAAAGATTGCACTATTTAAAAAAAAATAAAAAATCACAGGGTAGAAATATAGAAATATAGGAATCAGTTTAACTATTCCAAGAAGCAGCAACTAGATTCACAGAGCAGGAAAATTCCTTTTGGAATATAAATAATTCTGGGTAGTTATAATTAGGGGTTAGTTAGATTTTTAGTAAGTAGCCACAACTGCCCTGAGCAGCCACTCTCAGGTTTTCCATGGCCAGGAGAGAGCAAGCACTGCTGAAAAAGGAGCATTTTAGGAAATTAGATGAAAGACAGGAGGAAACAGAGGGTGAGAAGTGGTGGATAAAGAACCCAAAGGAGAAAAAGAATCAGTGGAGAAGCAATTGCTTGATAAAAGAAAGCAAATAGCCAGCCCCCAAACTGGCACTTCAACAGCTCATTTTTTTTTCAGTTCTTCAGATTTTTCCTGAACTTGTAACAACAAAAACACTTGGATCCTTTTCCCCCCTTTCTCACCCCACCTTAGTTATCACCTGCTCGGTTGCACTGGGCTGTCATTACCCCTGCCAAGTTAACAAACTCTTTTTTTTCTAACTCCTTGCCCTTTCTGTGCTTTGTCAGGATGGATTAGCTGGCTGCTGACAGATCTCCCTGGCAGGATGCCCTTGTCAGGAATAGAGAGGGCTGAGCATGGTGCTGGCAGGAATTCTGCTCTCCCACCAGGAATCCTGGAGGAAAAGAGCACCTGAAGACCTTCCCCAAAGCTTTCATAGAATCGACTCATAGAATTGACTGGGTTGGAAGGGACCTCAGAGCTCATCAAGTCCAACCCTTGATCCACTCCCCCCGTGGTTCCCAGCCCATGGCACTCAGTGCCACATCCAGGCTCTTTGGAAAGATCTCCAGACACGGAGAATCCACTACTTCCCTGGGCAGCCCATTCCAATGCCTGATCACCCTCTCCAGAAAGAAATTCTTTCTCATCTCCAACCTAAACCTCCCCTGCACAACTTGAGACCCTGCCCTCTTGTCTTGCTGAGAGTTGCCTGGGAAAAGAGCCCAACCCCCCCCTGGCTCCAACCTCCTTTCAGGGAGTTGGAGAGAGTGATGAGGTCTCCCCTGAGCCTCCTCTTCTCCAGCCTCAACACCCCCAGCTCCCTCAGCCTCTCCTCACAGGATCTGTGCTGGATCCCTTCACCAGCCCAGTTGCCTCCTTTGGACCTGCTCCAGCACCTCAATCTCCTTCCTGAGCTGAGGGGCCCAGAACTGGACACAGGACTCAAGCTGTGGCCTCACCAGGGCTGAGCACAGGGGCAGCCTCTTTCAGCCTCTTAAGGGATTTGCACAGCAACAGCTCTGCTTGAACCCCCCCCCAGCACACTCATGCTTAGTCTTGGGGTTAATGAGTTGGTTTTTACCTGGCCAGCTCCATCAGCCTCACTCCACCAAAGCTTTTCTAATATTTGCAATCTATTTGCTTGCTGCCAGGCTAATTACAAGCTTTGATTTCTTATTAGGAACTTAAGGACAAGGTCCCTGAGGGCACACAGAGGTTCCTGCTCTTCTGCAGCACTGCAAAAAACCTGAGCCCTGGGTGATGCTGCCTTGGCCACCTCCCAGAGGTTGCCCAACACGTGTTCATCCAAGCCCAGGTGTCCTTCTGCAGTTTGATCCCAAGGCTCCAGGGATCAGTAAGACTCTGCAGATGTCTTGGGATCAGGTTTCTAGGGATGCAGCAGGAGAGCCACACTTCCCATGAGTCCTACAGAAACTGTCATTCCTCTTTCAAGTGCATCTCTGGTTGTCAAGGGCGAGCGAGGTTTTGGTTTGCTATTAAAAAAAACAACCCAAATAACTTCAGCTAAAGGGAAAAAGAGGAAAGAAAGCAGCATCATGAGTTTTTCTTCCAAGTCAGCCTTTTAAAATAGCAGTAACTTGTTCCAGGGGCAAGGCTGTAAAGTGTTTTACCACCACACAAGCACAAATAGTCTGTTGTTTCTGTCAGCTGCCACCAAAGTAACAGCTTGAATTTCTCACTCCAGCTCTAGTCTAGAGGGAAGTCCACTGAGTCAATAACTCACACTGCAGCCCAGCTCTATAAAAAAAGTCCCCAATCACAAGTGTCATCCTGGAGGCTAAATAAAGGTTCTCTGTGTGCTGGCCTTGCTAAAATGAGCCACAGGACAGAGCAAGGTTATGAGATGAAGCTGGAGAGAGAGGGGTTTGCCATGATTGCAGCAGAGCATCCCAACGTGTTGCAGGACAGGCTGGGATAAACACAAGTAATCAGCTGGCTGGAAGCAAACATTGGCTGTCAGAGAAGCTCTCAGAGCAGTTTATCAAGCCAATATTTCCTTGGCATAAGGGAGCATTTAAATAGTTACATAAAATTGTCTTTTAGTTGGTCCCAGCCAATACAAAGAGCATCTCAGGCTGAGCTTTCAGGCCATGAGGAATCACTGTTTGGGGCAAAAACTCTCTCAAAGTTTCTGTGGATAATTGAGAGGGGAAATGGAGATTAATTGAGGAATTAAGAAGTTACATTTTCTTATCTGCAAAGGATTTATGCTGTCACTCATGACTTGCTGTAGGCCTGATAAAAACACAGTGCAGTTCCAATTATGCCTGCAACTTAGATGTATGACCCGGGAATTGAGGCCAGATGTGGAGTGCTCCAAAATGAACCTGTATCCCATAATTGTACCGAGTCTTCTAAGACACAGCAACACTTAGTAACTCATTTCTTACAGCCCAGGCTTAATTTAGAACCTGCCTCCCATTTCTCTTCTTTCTGACTCAGCCCTCATTAAGCAGACAGCACTCCTTGGCTTATCTGGTTACTCCTTATCTCTGCCTTCAAAGAGCTCCACATATTGGCTCTCAACACCTCTAACCAACAGCCATAAATAGCTACCACTGGGTTTAAGACAGGAAAACTCAGCCAGGGAAGCCACATCACTTCTGAGAATGCATGCAGAGATGTGCCAGCCTCCTCAGCATCCCTTTGGGCTCTGTTCAGCAGAGAGAAAGAGCTTCTCCCAAGAGGTGCAACAGGGAATATTTTGCCTGCAGTGCACTAGATTTCCAAGAGGACTGCAAGGCAAAATAATATCAAGAAGTAAAAAAAAAAAACCAACCAAAAACTGATGCTCTGAGTCAGCCCAGGCACATGGAGTCCCTGCTGCAGCTCTTCCCTGGGATGTGCTGGCAGAGAGAGCACCCAGGAAAACATCCCCTCCATGTCAGACAGCATCTTCCCGAGGTGTCAGCAGCTCTCAAGAGGATCAGCTGTAATCTAGTTAGCTGATAGCCTCCCTCAGCCACCTCTGCATCATGGCTGGGAATCAGCCCTCAAACCCCTTTTTCCCCTCTCTGATTGCTCTTATCTTCAAAAAGCAAAGTATTCCCTCTGAGGGCAGGGTTTATTCCAGCCACCACCTGCACCACCCAGCAAAGGGCTCCAGAAATCAGTACTAGATCCCCAATTTTGACCACAGAAGAAGCAGTGCTCCTCCATCCCTACTAAGGCAGCTTTCTCCATAGGCAAGGAGGCAGAACCTGCTCCCAGGCAGCCCCCTACTACTCCCCTTAATCCCCTTTCCCATCCCATCCCTGATCTCCCAGCCACATCCTAAACCCTCTGATGCCAAGCCTGAGCACTCCCCCAGAGATTTCCTACTCACCTTTGAGAGCCCTCCCACTTCTAAGTAAAAGCAAATGATGAAGATGTTCCAGGTGACCCAAACTGCAGTCCAGATGGCATACTAGAAGGGGATGGTGGGGAGAGAAAAAACAATAAGCATTAGGAAGTGACTGGAATTAGTTTATTTAAGTGATACAGCTGAGAGCAGTCAATGTCCTGAAGCAGCACTGCAGTTCTCTTTGTTTCCCATATGCCTTGCCTCATTAGAGCCCCAGGGGGCAGAATTTTGGGGGGACTGGAAGAGTTTCTGCCATGCTTTTATCCAGCTTCTTGTTCTCCTTCTCTGTTGTGCAGTATCTCAGTGTTACTTGGGTACCAGTACAAATTATCTGATATCTTCCAGGCTGTTCTAAGTCCTGCAAAATGCAGCACACTGAACAACGTGTTCCTAAAACTGTTTACAACACTTGTGCCTGGTTTCCCAAGGGCTTTACTCATTTCCTTATCACTTACCATATCTCACCAGAGCAAAAGCTCCAGAGGTCTCTGAGTAACCTTGAACAAAAAGCACATCACTTACCACCACAATGTAGCGAGGTCTGTACTGAATGGTGCCAAAGAGGCCAAGGATAACAAGGATGATGTGGAGGAAGTTGGCCAGGATAGGGGCCCACTGGTATCCCAAGAAATCAAACACTTGCCTCTCCAATGCAGCAAGCTGGAAGGGAGAAGGAAAAAGAGAATTAGAGCTTCAAGCCTGTGACTTGTTCCCGGAGCTGAGGATGCTACTTCATTCCCAGAGCAATTTACTGCTTATGAACCAAGTCAGTAGGACAGGACATGTTTCTACACGTCCCCCCTTCCACTTTGTGCTCATCACAATCTCCTGTGACAGCTCATCTAATGTACACCAGTAAGCTCCAGTGCCTCTGGGGGGGCTCACCCACTGTTCCATGCACTTTGCCCAGGGGAGGTGGCCCCAGGCTGGGGCAGAGGTGAGCAGCAGATGGCAAGGTCTGAAATGGCTGCAGGAGGACCTTCCAGAGCTCATTTGTCAGAGCCTTCAGCATCACTTCATCATTCCTGACACCTCTCCTGTCTCTGCTTCCCAACACCCATCCATCAAAGTGAGAGAGAGGAGGAAACTCTCTCCTCCACCTTCACCCCACAGAAAATGCTCCCACCCAGCAAAGGAATTCTGCAAACACATCATTTTCCCAGAAGGACAAGTTGTGTTCCTCTCCCCCCACTAATAACATGGTTCAAGGCTAGCACTGTGTTCTGGAAATAAAACTCCATTAGTGTGGAATTGCTGGGCCTGACTTTCCACTTGGATTTGGAGGAAGATGTTTTCCACCTGTGGCCATCACCTGGGTATCACCAACATCTGCTCCCCTGGATCTGAACTGCTCTGTTCCTGCTGCTGAAACCCCATCAAGGTGCCCCTGCAGAATGCCCTTCACATCCCCACAGCCTCTAAATATTATCCCTACAGGTCAAAGAGTGAGGGAACAGCAATTTCTGCAGGTTTTCCCCCAGTGCCCAGCCTTACCTAGAGAAATCTCTTTGTTTATCTTCACTAATAGTGCAACCAACCCCACCAGTGCAACCAGTGACTTCACCAGTGTCAAGGCACAGCAGATTTCCTGGTCAGTGCAAGCTTTCAAAGTCTGTTTAATTATCACAGTAGTGTGCTGGGATTGCATTATTGCATTTCATAATTATTTTTGCTTAAATAAATAATCACCATTTACCATTGCTAGCTACAATTAACTATTACTAATTAACTCTAGAGTATCTTGGTCCACATGTGTCATCAGCTCTGCAACATCTTTTTCTGGTTTGGGTTTTAAGTGGCACCTGGGAACCAGCATTGCAGCATCTCTAATTTCTTAGAGGCATTTAAGGCTGTGAGGAGTTGGGGGTTCAGCCAGAAGATGAGGGAAACCACCTCTAGCAAGTGACCACTTTTCCTCTCCTTCCTCCATCAGTGGGGAAATCACCTTCCCACCTCTCTGGGGGCTATTAGAGTTCTCATCACTCTCTTGGAAGCCCAACAGAAATCTGTATTTCAAAGAAATCTGCAGCAGCTCTGGTGAGGAGAGATGAATCAGCCTGGGGATAAGCAGGGTTCCCTCTCTGACATCTCCCTGGCAAAGGGGCAGAGGGTGGGGGAGGGAATGGGGGCAGTCTCCCAAAGCATCTCTTCTACAAAAGAATTAAGTCTTCCCTTTGAAGCAAGAAACACTGCCCTCTTCTCATCAAATGCAAACTGACGGGAAGATGCTGGGAAATGTGCAGCAAGGACACGTGTGGGGCTCTGGGGCTGGGGCAGGGCAAAGGATGCTCATTTCCCTCCCCCAGCACAGCAGATTTTCTGTATCTCATCAGAAACAGAAGTAATAGGTTAAGGCTTAATCTTTTAGGAGGGGATTAATGCACAGACCTTAATGATATTTGGAAATTTGGGATCCTGACTGGCTGCAGTGGGTCACTTGACTGCGATTGCCTCTTCCAATCAGGCATTTAATTGGCTTTGTGTGTTACATTAACATGGGACTCTGTGCCACAGGAGCTGTGCATCAGTTAGCTGAGGGGACACAATGTGGGAGGAGGGTGTTTGGCAGAGATAAGGCCCTGCTCAGCTTCATCTTTTGCTTCCAGGCCCTGACAAGGGGGATTAAGATTGCTCCTTCCCACCCGTGTCTTCTGCCCTGGGTTTTCCCACTCAGATATCCACATCTGGAGATTTGTTTGCTTCTTGTGTTGCATCTCCCCCTTCCTCACTGTGATTGCCCTTCTCTCCAGGTTGTTTTTGCCCTGATTTATCATTCCTTTGCCACTTTCTCTGCATTTTTTTAAATGGTTTTGTGTCCCCAGGAGCTGCAGGTGTGACTCAGGTGATGCAGAGCTCAGGCTGCTGGTCCAGTCAAGAGAGAGGGAGCTGGGTCTGGACCCCTTTGTGTCATGTGTGAGCTCAGGAAAGCTGCTTCATTTACAAAGGAACAGCAGTTTTCTCTAAAATACATCTTAATGACAAGCACAAATGCTACAGGTGAAACACTGAATTAGCAGCACACAGGTAGTGAGTCTCTCCTGCAATCCAACCCAGAAAACCAGCCTGAAGTTACCCTGTGCTTGCCCAGGAACCTGGCATAACTCAGGAAATATTATGCTAAAATGAGATAAACAGCTATTTTACTCCTTGCACTACAGACCTGTGTGCAGAGCTTACCCACTAAATGCTGCTGAGCTTTGCAGGCAACCAGGGCTGATGTTTGTGCTAAGCTGGCCTTGATTTGGGGTTGGGATGTGAAGAATGTTGTGGCAGAACCTTCAGCTTGGGTTCCTGGCTCAGAAGAGACAGGGTCAGGGTCAGTGATGCAGGCTCTGGGTACTGATGTATCTGCCCCCTTCTACTGAACCTCCCCTGGATCCCTCTCCCTGAGCAGGGGAAATGCCATCTGTCCCTGCTCCTGCCAAGTTTCTGCAGAGTTACAGCCTTGCTGGGGTGTTTTTGATGAAGATTCACACTATTCTATGGAGAAAGTCTATTATCTGCTGGAGATGCTGTTGTAAAGAGAAATATCACAGATTGTGGCACAGCTTTCAACCCATTCCAAACCTGACAGCACCTTTCCATCAGGAATTTCTCATCTTTATGACTGTTCTTATTAAAACCAGGATCCCTTCTCCTCCTTTTGCTTCTCTAGCCCATAGAACATTTTTACCTTTCAATCTTTAAATTAAACGACCCGTTGAGGTACTAAAAGCAGAAGAGTTGTGGCAGGCTTTTCTCTCCTGAAATAAACCACATTTCTGCTGATCTGAGTGCAACTGGGATAGAAAATAGCCACGTGAAGCAATCCTTCTCCAGGCAAACAACCAAGCCAAAGCTCTTTGTTGGGCCATCCTTCATTTATACAAGCCAGGAAAGAAAAGGAAGGCAGAGAAGATGCTCTGCAGCTGGCAGAATCCTATCACCCACCCAAACCCCATCAGGAAAAGGTTCTGTGAGCCAGCAGGATGAGACATGCTCAAGGTCCTCACACCATTTAATCTTCACCAAGGGGGGAAGCTGTCCTGAGCTGGAGGGGGCCTGATGGAGCCCACTGCAGAATAGGAAAATGATCTGAGAAAACATCTCAAAAAGTGAAATGGTTTCTTTCCAATCCATTCCAGTTGTGTTCCTGGTGTGACTGGGAGATGCTGATGCCAGAAGGACACTCTGAGCTGGTTCACCATGGGCTGGGGGGTGTGTGCTTGTTTTAATTTGGTCCCTTCAATCTCTTCTGGTCTCTTCAATCTTCCTATCCTCTCATCTCTGTCTTCTGTTGTGTTATGCTGAGAAGCTGGAGAGTTCAACCTGTTCCCCTTGTGCCCCACACTGCTGATCAAGTCAGTCACCTGTAATTCTCCCCCTGTCTTTCCTTTACAGCCTACCAGCAAGGCCACATTATCAGCTAGATTTCCTCTTCTTAAGTTTATTAAGCTTTTAATACCTTTAATCGTGTTCGGTTTGAATCTGTGTCAATTAATTAAAGATAAAAATAAATAAAGGCCACTTTCAAGATGACACAACTCATCCAGATGCAGGGAAGATGCTCAGAAATCCAGCTATAGATCCACAAAGAGAATATTCTGCCTATAAACACACCCACCTCTGTTTATCCCTGCTTTTATACTTTCCAAGTTCAGCTTTAAATAAGAAATTTCTTTTTAAAAATAAATGTTAGAAATCAAATTACAAGCATGCAATGAGTGGAGCAAATGGAAAAGCTGATCCTACAGCTATGGGGCCAGCCAGGACCTGGAGAAAAGAAGAAAAAAATGTCTCCCCAGAAACCTAGGCAACTTTCCACTTGGTTGTCTAAAAAAACAACTTGAAAACTCTTGTTTTTTCCCCACTGTAAGGACACAGCCTCCTGGACTCCATCCCCATGCACCTGCCCTTGCTCAGTGCTGGGCACAGCCACCTCAGAACCCTGGCTGCATATCTACAGCTTCAAAACAGAGAAAAATTCCAATTTAAACTTCTATATTTACTTTCTCTCCAGCCTGAACTGAGAAAGCTCCTGAGCTGCAGCCCTTGCTCACCCCTGGGATGTTCCGGGCTGGTTCCTGTTCAGCGTTTGATTTCCTGCAACTGGCTTTGCTTTTTAAGAAGATGTTTCTTGTTTGTCTACTCTGCAAACACCATCAGAGCAGCCAGGACTTTCACTGCAAAAGGTCACGGGTCTTTTCCTGAGGAAAAACTTGCCTGGGTTTTGGTCCTGAGGTATTTTGGTCATGCAGTGGCTGATGGCTTGAGTTCAGGACCAAGTCACAGCACATGTCCCCTGTGAGACATCACAGAAGGATGAAAATTTAAGCCCAGCTAGCTGAAACAGCAGGAAAAAAATGACAAAGTCTCAAGTGTATAGTTTAAAAATATATCTACTTAGGTTTTGAACACAAATGCCTTTTTTTTTGATTTTTCCATACAGATTAAATCTGTCTGCTCTGGTTATTATTATTATTGGTACTGATATTATTGGCTTTATTTGTATTATTATTATATTATTAGGCATAGGCTTTCTATACAATTGCTTTGCATTTGTAAATGGTGAAACCATGCTAGATCTAAAGAATCCCACCCCCAAGTTGCAGTGTGATGAAACTATGAGTGGAGAGCAGGAAACTCCTTTCTGTGCCAGGGCTTGTTCAAGGGGGAGATTTTGTGGGAAGAAAAATGATTAAACAACAAGTCTGCTTTTACCACAGTGACTGCATTTCCAAATAAATATTAATGGTCACAATTAATTAAGTTTCTCTGCAAAAGCAGCTCAGTGAGCCACTGCTTCCCATCCCCCTGGCTGAGGTGGCTCGTTCTGCTAAGTGCCACGTCCTTGGTCCTTCTGAAGTCAGCATCTCACGTGCTAATACCCACTGCATTCATGAAATCTCATTTTTCTTTCAGTAAGTGTTGTCAAGGAAACCTTCCTCAGGGCCTTGTGATCCTCAGCTCCTTTGCCAGCATCCCTCACTGAACCACAGAGGTCAAGAGACTAATTGCACAGGAGGGCTCTGTTTGTCCCTGTCTCTCAGACATCTTTGGTCACTCTGGCCAAGGGACACAATAAGCCCCATTCTCTGCTCCCCTTCCTCCCCAGGAGCTGCTTAAACCCTTTCTATTCACAGGGACATTAGAGAGGCCTCCAGCAGCAGCCCTTGCATCTTTAAATCATTTCTGTTTCAGAAGGCAAAGTGGTCACTGCCATGGCCTGGGAAGCCAATGCCTGCCCAAGAGTCTCCATGGTTTGGTGTGAGTCCCACACCAGGTCATTGCCCTGGTAGCAAAGACTTTCCTGACTGCCCATCCCACAGCTTGAGGATCAGGGCTTCACCCACCCCAGAACCATCCTGCATCTGCTGCTGGGACTGCCAAAGATGAGACATCAGCCTAAATTAATAAGCAGGTGACTTTGGGGCCAGGGAAAAAAAAACCCAACACTCTGACATGACTGACGAACTTGATTTTAGTCCTAATCTACCTCAACACTCAAACCTAGGTTTCCCAAACATAATTAAGCTGTTGTGCCCACAGTGGTCTCCCCCACAGCTTTTTTTCTCCTCCTTCAGTTTTATAGCTCAGCTTTGGCTCTCCAGCTTGCAGAGGAGAAAGGGGCACTGGAGTGAGGAGGACGTGACTGTATTGCAGACATAAAAAGGAATCATTTTCCCCAGCCAGTGCCTGACATTTTTTATCAGCCAGATGCACAGTATTATCCCAGGCTCAGGGCTCCACACTTGTGCCAGTCCTGGCTTTCCCTTTCCTGTAGGACTTGCAGTCTGCCTTAGCTGACAATGATGTCAGCATCCTTGATTGCTCCCCACAAACAGCACCCTGGGGTGGCAGACAGCTTTGGGCAACTGCTGGGGACCTTTTCCCACCAGCTGAACAAATCTCCTTGTTGAGTGAAGTGTATTAAAGATGTGCCATTAACTCACCAGCCATTCCCTGAGGAGATCTGCTACCATTTATGAAGCCATCTAGACACTATAAAGGCAGAGCAGTGTTGGAGATGAGAAAGAATTTAATTTTCTAATAGAGAGATTTATTTCCTACCAACAGGCCATTATATTCTGTCATCATTACCTCTGCTCAGCCAGGAGGGCTATCCAAAGATTGGGCTTGTTCACATGACAGGGATGCAGGGAAAAGTTAAAATTGCTTAAAAATTAGCCAAGAGGTTGTTTGGTGGAGGGAATTACCCTATCCCCTCTGGATCTGCTATCTTAAGCATCATCTGCTTAGCTAGAAGAGCTCTGCTGCTGGAGGGAGAGAGCAAACACACCAACAGGACCTGTGCAGATGGTGCTGAAACTGAATCATAGAATCATAGAATCGACTGGGTTGGAAGGGACCTAAGAGATCATCAAGTCCAACCCTAGGTCCACTCGCCCTGTGGTTCCCAGCCCATGGCACTCAGTGCCACATCCAGGCTCTTTGGAAAGATCTCCAGACACGGAGAATCCACTACTTCCCTGGAGCCCATTCCAATGCCTGATCACCCTCTCCAGAAAGAAATTTCTTTTCATCTCCAACCTTAAACCTCCCCTGGCACAGCTTGAGACCCTTGCCCTCTTGTCTTGCTGAGAGTTGCCTGGGAAAGAGCCCAACCCCCCCCTTGGCTCCAACCTCCTTTCAGGAGTTGGAGAGAGTGATGACGTCCTCCCCTGAGCCTCCTTTCTCCAGCCTCAACACCCCAGCTCCCTCAGCCCCTTCCTCACAGCAATTCTGCTGATCCCTTCACAGCCTCCTTGCTCTTCTCTGGACCTGCTCCAGGCACCTCAATCTCCTTCCTGAGCTGAAGGGGCCCAGAACTGGACACAGGGATCAAGGCTGTGGCCTCACCAGAGCTGAGCACAGAGGCAGAATCCCTTCCCTGGACCTGCTGGCCACGCTGTTCTGAAGCCAGCCCAGGATGCCATTGGCTTCTTGGCTACCCTGGGCACACTGCTGGCTCATGTTCAGCTAGAGAGTACTAGAAAGACCTGGAAATCATTCAGGGCTGTGGACCAAGGAGTCATGGGGTTTATCCAGCCCATGAGATTATCAGCTGGACTCCATCTGCTTTAGACAAACAATGGCTCCCATTGCTATTTTACAGGCACTTACTGCAAACTGCAATTTTATTTTGCTCTGCTTACCCTGAGGTTGAATGATGACTTGAAATATACTACAGGCAGTTTCCCAAAGGAGGAAGGAACTTCTGTTTCAGGCTCCAAAAGCCAAGCTTAAGCCCCAGCCCAAGAAATAACTTGCTGTTTCCACATGGCACTGAGAACATCCCCTGCCTGTAGCTTTAGGAAGCAAAGCATCCACATTTGGTGCCTCTTGCCAAGTTTAATTCCTGCCTGGCACCTGCATCCCTTTTCCTCACCCAAAGTCCAAAAAAGCCTCTCTGAAGGCAAACACCTGCAAGATCCCCTGGAGCTGGTTCTATCTTCCAGGGGAAGACAAGGATGAGAATCCCTCCATGTGCATGGAGCATGGGCAGCAAAGCTCCATCCACTCTGAGTCTCAGAGCACCCCACAACCCAGCAGCTTGCTCCCCTGCACCTGTGGTCAGACTGTCCCTGGGTCACTGGGCTTTTGTAGAAACTCCCCATGGGCTTTGCAAGACCCAGCTCCCCTCTGCCCTTTGCTGGATGGTCCCTTTCCCTCTGTTCTGCACTTCCCACCTGCTCTCCCCTGCTCCTTCCTGCACTGGGAGCAGCTCCAGCAGCTGATCCCTGTAATTAGGTCACCAATAGATCACGGGTAGACACTTGCACCAGCCAGATCCCTCTTGAAGAAAAACAAAAAAAAACAACAACAAAAAAATCACCCCCAAACCAACACACAAGCTCTGCAACCGGGGGCTAAAAGCTTGAGAGAGCAGGATGCCAAAAAGAAACAAAAAAACCCAAATAAAACCAACTTTGTCTGTAGGAACCCTGTTCCAGTTTCAGCTCAGACAGCTGGGTCCTTGCTCCATGCCACTGGAGCTAAGTGGTGATGTGGCTTTAATTTCCTCTTTGCTCCTGCTGCAAGGCCAGATTGCTTGGATATTCGTAAACAGAAGGAGTTTAATGAAAATTCTAATTAGAGCCCTGCGGTTGCTCCTGCAGGTCGCCTTTGGGCTGGGCTGCTTATTTCCATTACAAATCAGGCTGGTGTCAGGCTGGGGCTGCAGCCAGAGAAGAGAATTCATTAAAGGGAAGCACAGGGCAGGGGGGTGAGAAATAAGGGAGAAGAAACCATTTTGTTATTATTAATAATCTAGCAAACTGGGATCCGCCAGGGTCTTGCTGCAACTTTGATCCTTTGGCCTCATCCTGCAAGCAGGAGGGAGGGGAGCAAAGCCACCCAGAAATTGCCACTGGTGATGAGTGTGCAAAAGAAGCCTTGCTCAGAAAAGTGAGAAAAAGTGAGAAGCCTTGCTTCATGGCAAATGAGAAAAAACAAACTGCAAAGTGGCAATGAAGACTTAATCCCCCCCACCAGGACCCAGGGAAGAGCACTTAGCACTTCTGCTTCCTAATACTTCCTTGTGAATCTCGGGAGTCAGGGAGAGACATCTGAAGCCAAAGGGATGCATTTCCCATGGTTTTACAGCTTTCCTTTCCACTGGAACATGTGTCCAGCTGGTACATGTGATGCTTTCTGCCCCAAGCCTCAAAGCAGCAGCTCCTTGAGGGGGAAAAGAATCCCTCAGTCAGTGAAGTCTTGGAGCATCTGCTGACTGGAGTCACAGCACAGGTCCCACTGGGCTCCTGGGAAGGGTCTGTAAAAATCTGGACCTGATGGAGCAGGAGAGAAGGGTCCCATAGGAAGAACTTGGAGGCATCTGGAATGGATGCACTGACACAAACTGCTGGTACCCCAAATACAGATCAGTCTCCTGGGTTTGATTCCATTCCTGCTGCTTCCACAGAGTCCTCCAGCACTGCTTTTAATTCTTTTCCCATCTCTAGAGTGGGATTTCACAAATAATATCCTCATTTTACACAGAGGATAGCTGGAAACTTAGGCAGTATTTGTAAAAAGCTTCTTTAATACTTCATACCTGCATCAGCAGAAAACACATCATCTTTGCAACTGTGTTTTTAGTGGATGCCCACCTACCTGTAGTGGTGGCATTTGAGGTGGGGACCTCCCTGTGATGACTGCAGCACCAAGTCCAACCCCCACCTGTCCCATCCTGCTCACATTCTCAAAACAAAGAGGGAAGCATCCCCCCCCAGATCCAGCCCTAGGGATGCTCGGCCCAAATCCCAACATTTTCCAGCCAAGGATTCCCAATCCAGCCCTGCACAGCTGCTGATCTCAGCTGTGAATCTCAGCTCCCCCTCCCCAGCCAGAGGACAGAAACAGCTGGGGAGTCACAGACAGAGCACATGAGCCAACACTGCAGAAGTGATTTGGTTTATATATCAACCCCCCCACACACCCAGGAGATTTTCCCCTCCAGACATCATGGCAAGATGCAGAAAGTTTTCAGGCAGATGAGAAGCTGGAGGTATCTTAGGAGTTTGGCTGCAAAGAGGCTGAGTGATTTGTTTGCATTTCATGCACACCATCCTCAGTATAAAATGACCTGGACTGGGACAGCTGAGTTTTAATCATCACCAGGAACTCTCTGATATTGGTGCTTTGCCAAAAAAAAATCTTAAAAAAAAAAAGAAAAAAGGAAAAAAAATGTTTATTTCGGTTTAAAAAAAAAAAAAAAAAGGACAAAAGAAAAATTATCTCTTAGAAAACCAGAGTTGAAAAACCATGCAGCCATTTTTTCCCCTAAAAAATAAATATCAGTGAAGAAAAACTGATGAGCTCTCCCCCAATGAATGTACTAGTGAACTTCCAGGCCTGTCAGCAAAGCATGAAATGAAAAAGAACTGGGAAGAAAAGAGTGTTTGGGACATGAAAACCATTTAGCTTCTGGTTCCAGTAAAATGCTTGTGACAGGGAGGGTTTTAAACTGGAACAAGCAGGAAAACAACTCTTTGGTTACAAACAGGGACTGTCAGAGGCTTTTAGGGTATTGCAGGAATTTTCCAATAACCACAATCCCTACAAACAACTTCCCTGCCACAAAGTGCCTGGAAAATGAATCAATCACTATTGACTTCCATCTTCTGATTGCTTCACTGGAAGAAAATCAGTCATATTTTAGTATTTGATTCATTACCTCAGGAATTACAGGTAACAAGTCTTGCTTCCCTTCCCTCCCTCAAGGCATGGAATATCCCGAGTGGGATATTTAGGTTTTTCATCCACTTTAGGAGGCAAAACCAATTTTCTGCTTCCCAAGATGACTTCTGAGCTGCCACCCAGATCTCAGGAGCTGCTGGTACCCTCAGCAGCCATGTGGGAGGTGAGGGGAGTGACAACCCCCTGGGTCCCCTCCTTGGCTGAAACCTCCTGAGCATTCCAGGCTGGGAAACAGAGATCCACCTCTTTTTTCCTTAAGTCAATAAAAGCAGGAAAACAGAGACATGTGAACTGCTCACACGGATTAAGTGATTAAATACCTAAGGATGGAGATGGCAAAAAGTTTAGACACAGATCTGAGGCTGAAGTTGAGCCTCTCACTGCTTGGGAAGCATCTGGGTTGGCATCAATGGGTCAGTGCACATCTCTGCTACACACTGGACCGAGTGCTGGCCAGAAATGCTGCAGAATGGAGAGTTTCAGGTTCAAAGTGTGAGAGGGAGCATGGTGGAAGTCCCCAAGCCCATCTTTTTCTCATGCTCACCATCCCCTGCACCACTGTGTTTTCCTTCTGGACTTGAGAGGACTTCCACGAAACAAAGGATTCTCATCAGGCATTTATTAGCCATACAGTATCATAGGGAAAAAAATAAAAACAACAACCAACAACTAAGGTTTAATGAGTTCTCTCACTTGTAGTGATGGCACTGGCCCTGTCACTTTGTGCAGCATCCCCTTTGGTTTTGCTCATCACTCCAAGCAGCTGCTAAAATGAGAGCCATGACGTTTGATGGAAGTGAGCTGCTGGCTTTCCAACAGTATCAATAAAGATTCAGTGCCTTTTAAAAAGCATTATTTTTAAAGGAAAGCCCATTTGAATGAGGGCTAGAATGGGATTATTTTCCACATGACCAAGCGTCAAAAGGAAAGCCTCAGCCCAGTCCCTGCTCTTATCACCCTCCCTGAGTCACCCACTGGATAGATTTGTCACAAGGTGAAATAAGAGCAAGTCCTCAATTTATTATCATTTTCTACTTGTCCTCCTTAATGCAGCTCCTGCCAGGATGAGTTTGCTGTGGGAAAGGGGAATGAAACCAGGCCTTTCAGTTTGCTTCTAAATGGGACTTGGGGGGGGAAGCTTTTAGAGGGGAGGGCAAATCCTCCTCATTAGAAAGGGAGAATCTGCATCCTAGAGTTTCCATCGGATGCTGCCCAGCCTTCCAATTAGGATGGCTGAGACAAACAGTGGTGTTATTATATGGAACTGTTTATCCAGTGTCACTCAGCCATTGTTTATTTTATGAGCATAATTTATCTCTCCTGTTGTCCTACCCAATTTGTTTGCATTTCCAGTCCAGTCGAGTGTCTCTGCTTTATTGTACACATCTTTCTGGCCTCCCACCAACCGACTCCCCAATTAAGTTTCCAAGAGTCTCACACAATGGCCAGGCTCCTCCTGAGCTCCATTTTTCACATGACGTTTGTGTCCCCTTCATTTCTGCTCTGCCCCTGCCCTTCCCCTGCAGCTCCTCAATGGCTCATGGTTTATTCAACAGCAGAGCTGAATTTCTCTTTTCCCTCTCTTTTTCCCCTTCCCCTCCCCCTTTTCCCTTTTAAAATACAAGCAGTCAATAGATGCCACTTTGGCAGCTCTGGAGAACAAAGTTCATTTACAGCACATCTGTAGAGGTTGGGTCTTCCTGGGGCTGTTTGGTGGCTTTGCAGGGACTCAGCCCCAAACCCTGGGGCAGCAGCTCAAATGTGGGGCACTCCTGAACTCTTTTGTCACCTCCAGCCACAAAAGGGGACAAAGACCTTCCCTGTCCTAACTTGTGTCACTAAAACTTCATCCAGACATCCACAGTCTCCCTCTTCCCTTTGGAGGTGTGGGATGTTTCCTCATCCTTGGAACTATGGCATCTTTACCTTGTCCCTATTCCAGACTTTCCAATGTTTTGGGTTTTTTTTCATGTCTTTTGATCTGCTTGCTTGGAAGCTGACTGCAAGGATTAGCTAAAATAGGAAAGTGTGAATCCCCATCATGGAAATTCAAACCCTTGCTGCTCTATTAAGTAATTTCAAGGAAGTTTAATCTGCCAAGGCTTTGAGGTGAACTCCAGAACAGTGACAGCAATAAGAAGCAGCATTTTCCTCCCCAGGGCAGCAAGCTCCAGCCTATGACTCCTTCTGGTGGGGTCCAACAAAACCCCACAGAGCTCTCAGCCCAGGTTACAGCTAAACAAGGGCTTTCCTGCTGCATTCCCATTTAAGCTGCCAGGATTTCTGCTAGAAAGTTTGTACAATGTCTCACCACCAAAACCTGCAGCTCCATCTGAAACACCCTTTGTTTTTAGGATACTGTCCAAAACTTGGGGTGGGGAACTTCACATGGCCACAGGAGCCACCACCAGGGAAAAACTTGGCAGTGGCAAAGCCTGGGTTACATCTCATGCAAGGAAAGCATCCTTTGGCTAAGAGTTTACTACCCCTCCACCTCCTGTCACTCTGAGCTGCTTCAGAAATTCATCCTACTTTCAATGATTCACTCAAGTATCCATTCAGTCCCAGTTCATAGATTGCAGAGCCTTTATTACACACCCATATATTTAGCACTGGAATAGTTCTCAGCAGTTGTAACAGCCCTGTCTTCTAAGGAATAAAACAAAGAGGCATTATTCATCAGCAGGGAGACACAGTCTTTATTGTCTGAAGCCATGGCAGAGTTTTTATATCACCCCATCTATTCTCCCATGCTGTCACACAACTCAGTTCTAAGCAGTTGCAGTGGCAGCCCTGGAAGCCTGAACATTTCTGTAGCTTCTCCTAGCTGACTTCCCAAGTGATGTTGTTTAAAACTAACAGCAGGACTGATCCTGAGCACACTGAGTGCTGGCCACTGCCTGAAGAGCAGGAAACTTGACCTTTTCAGAAAAGCTCTGGCTAGGTCAGGAATAAAAACCATGTAGAATTATTTAGAGCCATGAGGAAGCACAGCTCCAAGGAGCAATGGATGAAGCTGTATTTGGGGCACTGGTTACATCCAGAAGATCTGGGCTTGGGCTTGGGCTTGGGAAGAGCTTTGTGTAGTCTGTTAGTCCCCAGAACACACCAAGGTGTGTGCCTCCCACTGGGGTGGATCCTGCACCCTCCTGTTACGGTTTTATTAGTGAGTCCATGTCTAACATGAAGGTGGAGGAACCAGCCTGGTTCTCTGGATCTAGACACCTCAGGATCAGTACCTTGAGATGGACTCAGCATGACCTGCCCTCCACCCAGCCCAGCAGCTCTGTCTCTTTGGGAACAGGTGAGATTTTGGACCAGATCTCTTTTAACATCCGCAGCTGCGTTGCAGATGAGCCTATGAAATGCAAACAAAGCAGCACCATTCCCAGAATCAACCATCACAGACTCCTCAGGCTTCTGAGAGCATTTGAGAGCCTGCCTGTGTCAGCAGAAGGATAAGGACAAGGAGTGTGCAGAGCAGATCCCTCCATGAAGGTTTGGAGCAGGGGCTCTCACCAGCTGCTTGCTCAGCCTCATCCTTCCCTTGAATGTCTCCTCTCAGAATAATGAGATGGGAAACTCAAAGACCCAGAAACCTAACAAGTGACAGACGTTTGAAAAGGAATTGTCCTTTCTCAGCTTTGTCATTTATTTTAGGGCTGCCAATCCCATCCCCAAGCCCTTGGTGCTCGCTTTTGCTCTACATGCTCAGAAAGCAAAGGACACGGAGCAGACTTCTCCCCACAGCCACTCCCCTCCCTGCTCAACAGCCAGCAATCTCCCCGGCTAATTAGCCAAAGTATTCTGCACATATTTAGCATTTCTGAGTAATTAGGATAATCAGATTTCTCCTCTAATTCTGTCCATATACAACACAAGCAGGTGTGCAGCCTTCCCCACCGTGGTATCGCAAGCAGCACCTTGGAGCAATGGAGTTGCCTGTCAGAGCCCCTTGTCCCCTGGCACATGGACATCTCCTGCTAATGGATCACCAGGAGCCACAGGAACTTGGGAATAGGGTTTACATGGACTTGGGAGTCAGTAATTCAGCTAGTCATGCAAGCTGTCTGAATGCACAAATCTGGCCAAGAGATCTGAGTCTCCTCTTCCCTGTCCTCCAGGTGAGAGCTGCAGGAAAAACTCTTCTGCACTGCACTGGAACAGTGTTTGGCCCAGCATCTCAAAAGTGTTTTGGGTTCTGAGGGGGTTCAATAGTCTGCTCAAGGCTCAGGACTCAGATCTCAGTCATTCTCCACAAGATTAATCAGCCTGTGGACACAGATTTTATCTCTGTGAACCTAATGGGGGGCAGACAAATACTCGTGGACTCTGCTGGTTTCAAAGCTTCTAAATGAAAGGCAAAGGCAGTCAGCTCTGGTTTGTCTTCCTGAGGGTCTTTGGCTCAGGAGGAGTTTTTTCTTCTGTCAGCTCCACTCAATAATTCCTTCTCTGGAAAGTGGAAAAATTTAAGTGCTGGGGACTACATCCAGGTCTTTGGAGCATTTGGATGTGGTGCAAAGCCCCAAGTGGGATTATTTCCTCCTTAATGTGGCATCAAGGAGCCAGGAGGAAAGGATGCTCCCAATCTTCCTAGCACAGATTTAGGCATTCCTGAATATCTGGCCCATAGCAGTAACATTAAGCAAAGACCCTGCCACATACCCTCCACAAAAAGGGTGCTGAGCTTCACGTAAGGGAAAAGTTTGCTTGTAGACCTTAGAGTACAACCCAATATACACCCAAGAGAAATCAGCCATTTCTAATCTGCAGGGCAATGCTCTTACTGTAGAATAACTCCCAAACCTCTCAAATAGGAAGAAATCAAGTCAGAGTAGGATTTAGATCCCTCTTTATCTGTGGGCAGGTTAACCAGCCTGGCACTGAGACTGAGCCCTGGTTGCTCTAGATGGAGTTTTCAGGTAAAGCTGAGGATAGACAGTGACAAAGTGTTAATTGTGGTGAGGGTGTTTATCTGTGATGGATGAACACAGCACCCAGAGCCCTCCATGCAAGGTTGAACTCAGTATTTGATAAGTTGGACGTGGGCAGTAAAATCCTCCACCCCCTTCTTTAGTGTCCTCTCTCTCACCTTCCCTTTCAGATGAAACGGTGCTTTCAGATGAACTATCTCCAGAGAATAGCACTTGGGAAATATAATTCAGCACCAGATGGTTTAATGGGTCCAAGGCTCTTTTCAGGGTCACCACAGGTCCCTGGTCCCCAGAGATGGATCACAGGAGGCATCTCCCCAGGCTTTGTATGGTCACTGTGACTCTGTATTCATCTAAGCACCAGGAAAAATATTTTTATTAAGTGGGCTGAGGTCCTGAGAAGTCTATCCCAATATCAGCTGCCTTCTTGGCTCCTCTGAGGGCAGTGTAGCAGGGAGGAAGCCTGAATGCTGAGAAGCTACCCCAAAGTGGAGAAAGGGCTGGATCCCCCTCCATCTTCTGCCCTCCCACCCCATCACTCCATCAGGGTGGCAGCTCATGCTCCCACCCCTCTGAAAGCCATGGCCTGGCTGATGTGTGCTTGCTCCATCAGTGTAGGAAAAAATATGGCAATGATCCTGGTGTTCAGGAGTTTGGAGTATTGGAAGGAAAAAAATGGAGGAAAAAAAAATAAGAAGAAAAGAAGGAAGAAAGCAGATATTCTGCTGGGCTGAGAGAGCCTGGGGAGCAGGTGGGATGCTGCCTGCAGGGCTGGCTAGTCACAGAATGGTGGCAAAGGAAGCTGGCACAGCAAGTCCTGACGTCTGCCTTCTCCAAGCAGGTGATGAAGACAAGCTGGTGCCTTGATTCCCACAGTATATTTTCATTAAGCCATGGCAGATGGCAGTGGAGGTCACCGCTTCCACACCACCATCCTTTCAGCTGAGAGGTGTCAGGGAATCTGACATCTCAATTACTAAACCTAGATTCACCCAAACTGCAGTCAGGATGAAGGGGGAAGGGGGTGGGAAAAGCTGCTCTCCCCATTTCTGTGAATCCTTACTTTTGGAGAGAAAATCTGGGGTGTTCACTTCCCTGCTAAACAACATATTTGTGTCTAACGTCCTGACACGGAACCAGCTGTGCTGAGAACAAGCCACAGACACCAGGAAAATGGCAATTAAGTTCTTGTGGAAGTGAGACCAAGCAGCATCCCTTGGATGACAGCTGATGTTAATGAGGACAGCAGCTCCCCAGCTTGCCCCAGCCCCCTGTGCTCCTCTCCACTCTGTGAAACCTCAGAAGGTACAAACCAAAACTGTTCTTCCCTTCACCAGGACTTTCAGATGTGAGCCCAGGGCTCAGCTAAGGCAGGGAGGATCCAAAGCAACATCACCATCAGGTTTTTTTCTTGTGTTCAGCACAAGAAACAATTCCAACACACAGGTGAGCAGCAGCACGTTTGCTGGAAGCCAGACTCAGAGATTTCTGCCAGATATTTCCATCATTTCAGTTTGTATCATCCCCACAATTACTACCTACCTTCCTATTATTACTTGACTACTGATTCCCTACTTTTTACTACTATTAATCCTCACTTTTGAAAACCCCACAAGAAGAAGATGAAATAAGATTCTGGCCCTTGTCAGAGCTCAATAAACACACAAGTAGAAGCCATTTATTCTCATTCTGAAATCTCATGAACTTGAAGTTAATATTCCAACTGTGGATTGATTACAAAATAACTCAGAGTGGCAATTCTGCAAGGTGTTTACTTACTGAGTTCCCCTCTACAACCAAATCCCAATAAAACCACCCAAAACAGGTCTGAGAGCAGATGACTCAAGTCAACAAGGCTCCACCCTGCTGCCACAACCAAGCTTGTGCTTCCTCCTGGAGGATTTCTGCCCTTGAACCCCAACAGGAGCTGTGTTTAGGGGACACATGGTGATATCAGAGAGATTTGGAAGATGAGAACTTTCAGGGTGCACAAGTCCAAAGAAAAGAAACAACACCAAACTTATTTCTAATAAGAATTTTCAACTTTTTTACAGAAGCCAGAAAACACTTCTGAAAAGTTAAAAATATTTGGGGTTGGGCACAACGAACCCCTCCCCATCATTTTCAGCAAGCGTTGCTTAAAGGCCAGAGTATTTTCATATTTTTTTTGCCTAGAAATGTCCCTTTTTTCCCTCCTACTGTTCTGGAGCCACGGAATGGAAGAAGAATGTGCTACTTCTGAGGCAAAAGTTTCCACTTAGTTGAAAACTCTCTTTCCACCAAACTTAACCACAAAATCCCAACCTTTGCAGTTAGGTGTCTTCATCCCATCTACTGCAGCCCAGGAGGAGTGGGGACAAAGGGAACCCCACAAGCATAAGAACATTAAATCACAGATTATCTCTTTGGGGTTGGCTTTTTTTTTTTTTTTTTAAATAACAAAGGTTCAGTTCTACTGACCTCAAACCCAATGTTTTGTTAATGGAAAAAGGGAATGCTGCAGCTGAGGCACTTACTGCTCACTAGATCATATATGCATTTTCTTAAGTGCTTGAAAAGTGATGGGCTATTCCAGGGTTTTCCTGGAGGAAAAGCAATCACAATTTGGCCTTTGTTATCCAGTTTGTGCTCCAAAAGTTCCTACTTGAGGGTGCCTGGAGCAGATTCTTGGAAAGGCTCCATTTTGCACCCCAGCCAAAACGATCCCGGTTTCCGTAGATTCTTAGCACACAATGGAGCAACGTCAGCTCCCTTAACACCACACCAGCCAGGGGGAGAGGTTCCCCATCAGGGGAGGGAATGGCTTCTTTTCTTTTTGCCTGGTCCTGGTGTTTGGAGAGAGAGAAAAGAGGAAGGCAAAGGAGCAGGGAGAAACCAGAGAGCGGTCAAGCAACTAAACCTCATCAGCCAAAACAAAGCCCCGCTCCTCTTCGAAGAGTTGACCTCAACATCACCCTGCCCTCAGCTGCTTTTTGGCTTGGTTTTTGCCAAATTTCATTTCTGGCCTGGGTGGGTTTGGTCAGAGGACTCAGAGAGATGTGGTCACTGTGAGTCACGTGCAATTCCTGATGGGAAAGGCGGGTGTGGGCTGCTGGGCAAAGCAGAGCCTGCAACGGGGCACGTCTGAAACTCAGACCCCAAGCTCCTCTTCCCTTCTGCTGCTCCTGGGTTTAGGTCACTGAGCTACAAGCAGTGCTGACTCCAGCTGCTCAAGAAGGGGGAAAAAAAATAATAATAATAAAAAAATCTCTTCATGTAAAAATTCAACTATTTGGAAGAAAAGCTCCACAACTCCAAATTTCAAAATGTTTTCCAGCACAGCAAACATTTGCCAGCACATTTTTGATTTTTCGCCAAAACATTCTGGCCAAAAGTTGGGGGGAAAAAAAAAAAAAAATCCAAATTGTCTATGGAAAGCAGATACTTCTCATGAAAATATTCATTTAGTCAAATCCCCAGGTTTCTACTGAAATTCAGCTTCAGCGGAAAATGCTGACGAGCTCTATTATTGGCACAGCTTTAATTTTCCTTTGTCTGGAACAGACACAGAGAAGACAGCATCTGTCAAACGTAGTCTTCAGACTTCTGTTATTATTTTGCCTGGAGTATTGTTCAAGGACTCTAGGAAAGGTTCAGGCCATCGTGGTGCTGGGTGCTGTGCATATACATGAAAGAAGGGCATATACATACCCTTCCCTGGGGGGATTATAATCTAAGCAACAAACCATGGAGGAGACAGACAGCCTGGGAGAGCACGAGATAATTTTGGAGGGGTCCTGAGCAGTGTGATGAGGGAAGGGACACTGAGCTTCCCCTTGCACCTGCTCTTCTCTCAAATGCTTTGTGCTCAGCCCTACACAGCAGGAGCATCTCAAACCTTCCTCAGGGGAGGCATCAAGCTGTCCCAGCTCCAGAGGAGGTGAAAGAGAGGTCTTGCTCTCCCCACCCAGCCTCCACTTCAAAATATCCTTGGGAAGGAGAGGAAAAAGCCAAGAAAAGCACCTCCCCAACCCCCAAAGTGCAGATGCTGCAATCCTGCTCTCTCTTTACGTTGGGTCGGAAGATGCTCCCCAACCCTCCCCTTCAGCCCACGTGGGCTGATCTGATCAAGTCCTTCTTTTTAAATTCATTCTTCTTTTTTTCCCCCCAAATTCTGTCCTTCCTGACTTGCTGCAATCCCACCTGCCTGTCTGCTTCTTCTGCCCTCACCCCACTTCATCACTTCATACCTCAACCAAGCTGACATTTTAGTTACAAGAGAGTAGGTACGGAAGGATCTGTACTGGTCTCAAATAGTTTCCAGAATTGGTCATCCTCTTCTGTAAGAGATTAAAGAGGCATCACTGAGAAGGGAGTGAGGGAGAAAGAGAGCATGAGGAAAAATAAATAAATAAAGGATTTTAGTTCCTTTTGGTTAGTCTCAATATGCAGCCCCGTCCCAGGGCGCCGTGTTCTGTGCTCATTTGAAGTATTAGTCACTTTTTCCATTAGAAGCTCTTATTCTAGAGGGATTTATAATGTATCTGTAAAATTGTCTCCAGGCTTTGCTTGGCATCTGAGCTCTCAACCCATGGACAGAATGTAAAGAAACTACAGTGGTTTGATTTATTGGGACAGGGCATGAGGAGGGAGGGAATTTTTCCATGCTCGGTGGAAATAAATTCACGTAGTGCCTTCAGTGCACAGTCACTTACTGCTCCAGGAAATACACTGTTTGGGTGCAATCTCACCCTGGCAGAGAGGAAAGAAGCAAATCAATGATTTTTTTGGTATTTCTTTGCCTGAAACCAAGCCCTTCTTTGGGGTTTCTCATCATGACCCACCCAGTCCACAGTCCTGCTGGGCACGGCAGCCTCTGTCATTCCACTCGGGTTCGGAAATCCTGACCGTGACAAACCTTTTGCAACCCTCATTCCTACAAGGGGCATTTCTTAACCCTCTGCAGAAGCTCTCTTACAGAGTCCTGATTTCATTCCTGAAGAGGCCTATCCCTCATTGAAGTTTTGCTCATGTTTCTTAACACGCAGCTGCCCCCAGGCAGCTGGCCGAGGGGGATGAGCAAAGGCTGCAGGTAACATCAGCATCTCCATGGCAAAAAAAAAAATAAAATTGGGTAAAGCAAGAACTCAGAGGAGACAACACCCTTGGGACACACAAATTCTGGGCTACAAACACCCCATCCCCTTGCTCCCAGTCCTCTATGTCATGGCTGAGGCTGACCTGGGCCAACGTTCACCCAAGCTTCTGCTGAAGACAGAAGGGGCTCAGGAAGAAGAGAAGGATTAGAGGCAGCAACACAAAGCAGGATCAGGGGGGAGAAAGAGCCAGAACCTTCCCACAGCAACACTCATCAGCAAAGCAAGAGCCTAACTTGGACATTTCAGAGAAACAATCACCTAAAATTGGAAGGTGGCAAATTATTTATTCAAACTCCTGCCTTCCCTCCCCCCTTGATTAGGAAATCCCAGGGGACCAGCCCTGATGTTCCTCAGACAGACACAGGGCTCTGCTCCTCTATCTGCTCCACCAGCACTCAGCATCTTGTTGGGATTCACTCTGTGCAGCAGCTCCTTGAGCTCACACCCTGTTCTGCTCTCTGAATGGATCAGAAACTTTTTCTTTGGGAGCTCACACTGCATTGATGAACACCTTTGGTTTCTGACCCTTTTTTTCCAGGGAAACATTTAGACTGCAGCATGCAAACACTTCCCCACCTAGTCAGCTACTTACATCTAATAATAAAACAAACTCTACATAGCACAGCAACCCAAAATCCTAATTTCTTTTTTTTTTCAGGGGTGTCATTTCACGTTTCTGTTCATTTATATATAAAAAAAAAACCAAACAGTGAAGCCTTGAGGAACAGACAGAGGAGCATGTAAAGAAACACAGAGATGTGCTGCAAAAAAAAGTGGGAAATCCCAGCACAGAAATCCTCTCCCCATATAAATCAGAGGCAAAACCTCCAGAGGAGGAAAAGCCAGGATTTCACCCCTGGGATTTTCATACTGGAGCTTGGCAACATACAGGGAAAACTGTGAAGGGTTCAAAGTATCAAATGAAGCAGAGCAGAGACATGAGAGGAACAAAGGAAGTTGATGTCATTATAATTTATTGATGATCTTGGCCTGATCACTTCAGTGTTTTGTCTTAGCAGAACCCACACTAAACAGCAGCAAGTCCTGCAGGTCACTTGGCCATATGGATGTGGAAGCCATGTGACAATTTGCAGACAAAGTTTGCTTAAAAATATGAAAAATAAAAATACAAAAGCCCCAGGCTGGGTCTCACCCTCACCCAAGCACTTGCTGAGAACTAGCCAGGATCTCCTGACCTCACCCCCACCAGAGTGCAGCTCCAGGAATTCCCTCACCATAGTTCACATTTTTCCAGCTCTACCAATTCACCCAGCAAGTGCCATGGGAAATTGCTACGGCCAAGGCATCCAAACTTGCTTAAGAATGAGCCAAACTGATTCTTTTCTTCAAGGAGGAGGGTCTTGAGGAAAATAAAATGCTGGGGGTTCTTTGTCCCTGTATCTTGGATACGAGAGAACTCCCACGCTTGTCAGAAATCAGAACAGCACCAGCAGCTCATGGCTTTTTCCCTTTCTTACTCTTTTTTCCCCCTCCATGCCTGCTTTAAAGCAGGATGACACAGTGATGGCTTTAAGAGACAGTGAGTGTTGAGGTGCCAATTTCCAGTACAGCTTCTTTCTTCTGTGATCATGGGTGAAAAATCAAAAGAGATAATCCAGCAGACTACATACACTCCCCAGCCATTCAACTCACTCATAAATATGCCTGGTGAGATGCTTTGTGCCAGAAAACCCCACCACTTCTATTCTCTATTTTGTTTAGCTATGAGTCAAATCTGCCATCCCCATCTCCCGACGGTGCTAGCCAGAGCTAACAGGGCTGCATTCCCACCCTCTTCCCTTCCTCCAATTTTAGGCTGATGGCTTTCCATATAAAAACTAGCAGGCTCCCATTATTTTATTATTTTTTTTTTCTCTCCCACCTTCAGCCAAGTGCCTGCTCGCCCTCCCTGCACTGAAAATATTCGGCTGTCACAGTAAAGCAACTCCAAAACAAAGACTTTTAACTCGACTCACCCCTTGGCACTAGCTGACTATTCAACAGGACTTAGCAGGAAGCCTGCCCTTTCCTGCCCGCTGCTAATGCTCCAAAATAAAGCAAATGTGGAAGAAGTAAATTAAATTAAATTAAATACCTAGATGCTGTCATTTCCTTTTTAAGGCTGGAGGAGCCCTGGAGCCTATTAGCTATTGACAAGAAGGGGACCCTCCAGATCCAAGCTGGATGCACAGACACTCGGGGAACAACCAGACCTTTGTTTATCCTGTTCCCATGTCTGCAGATGTCAGGAGGATGAGGAACCTGTCCCCAGCGGGGGACAGCACTTTCCTCACACCGCAAAGTTTATTCCTAAATAAACAGATGTCTATTTCTAAGCACGTTCAGTCGAAGCACTTCATCCCGAGGAGGTTCGAAATGATTCCTTCCCAGCCAGCACAAACCCCTCCCGTGCAGGCGAGCAGGCTGGGATCCAGCTCTTTTTTTGCAGCTGGACATCCAAGAGGCTGAAGGTACCGGTGGGTTTTGGCACAGGGGAAGTTTGGTTTGGTTTGGTTTGGTTTGGTTTGGTTTGGTTTGGTTTGGTTTGGTTTGGTTTAAAACATCGCCACCAAGTCCCCCGGGATTCCTTTCACTGATTGATTATTTTTTTTTCAGTTGTATATTTTAGGCACAAACTTATGAATTGAAACTTTTTCTGGAATTTTTTCTTTGTTTGATTGGTCTGTTTCGGTTTGTTTGGTTTTTTTTTTTTCTTTTTTTTTTTTTTTTTTTTTTTTTTTTTCTTTTTTTTTCAATCTTTCTCCGAGTTTTAAGCATCACTAAATTCCCTCTCGCAGCAAAGCCTCCCCGGAGCGCACCCTGACATCCCTCCAACCTTCCTTCTCCAAGACGAAGTTCCGGAAGGTCCAGAGCTTTTCCCAGCCCCGGGGCAGCGGCCACCGAGTCGCAGCGGGTGGCTTTTGTCCCCGTCCTAAGGCACCGAACCCTCCGTTCTCCTCCGTCCCCCCGCACCGTTCCCCATCACCCGGAGAGCCTCCACTTACCAGCTGCAAAGTGCAGAGGAAAATCAGGGTGCAGCGCCCGGTGCAGCATCCCATGGTCCCAGGGGGAGCAGAGGCAGGAAAAGGAGAAAGGGCAGGAGAAGGGGGAGAAGGGAGAAAGGGGCAAAGGCAGGAAAAGTGGCAGAAGGAACAAGGAGCAGGGACAGAAGGGGCAGGGTCAGAGGCAGGGTCAAAAGCAGGAGAAAGCGCAGGAGGAGCCCGGCTCGGTCCGGCCCCGCAGCCGCCCTGGGTCTCTCCGCACCCCGGCCCCGCAGCTGCCGCCGCCGGGAGGGAAGCGGGCGGGGAGGGAGGGAGGGAAGGAGGGAGGCGGGAGGCTGCCGGAGCCCCCCCGGGAGCCGGGGAGGAGGCAAATAGGGCCAACAGCTTAAAAGGGCAATGCCCCGCCGGAGGCTGCCGTCCCGGGAGCTGCCGGGGCTGGCGGGGCCGGGGATCGCTGCTGCTGCCGGGACGCGTCCTCCCCGGAGCCCTCCCAAACGCGGTGGGATGCTCTGACCCTCGGGATGAGCCCTCCCCCAGGAGGCTGAGCCAGGCAGCGCAGCCTGGGCAGCTCCTTTTCCCCTCGTTTGGTTTTGGTTTTGGGTTTTTTTTTCCCTTGATGGGATGTTGTCTTTATTTTTTTTTTTTTTCAGGCAGTTCTGACTCTACCGGGAGCAAAAGGAAGGACTGTCGGGACACGGGGATGCCCTGAGCAGGCGAGCTGTGGGTGTAGGAAACTGTAGGGTATCCGAGGAGAAAGAGATTAGGAGCTCTTCTCCCCCTTCCATATATTCCAAGCACCTTCCTCCCCCCACAGGTGCTGCTGGCAGGCTCACCCAAAGACTGACAAAGCCCAGAATTAACCTAAAATACACAGGTTCTTCCCAGAAGGCTTGTGCACGTGGATGGCAAACTCGGAAAGGGGGCTAAGACAAGAAATTCTTTAAACTGCACATTTGTGGTATTTTAAAGCCCATAAACAGGCTGGTGTATGAACCACAGCTGACCAGGAGCAAAGGGATGGAGGGGAACATCTCTTTTTTTTCCAAGAGCTTCTACATGAGCACCATGATGAACTCACCATTCCCTGAATCCCTAGGGATGCAAGCCAGCCTACATTAACCATGAATAGCAGAACAAATCCACGAGAACACCACCACCTCCTTCTCCATGCCCAAGTCCTTCACATTGCCTCCTCCCCAAAAGGAGGAGCAGTGTCCAGGAAATGGGGGAACACTCCAGCCCTCCCTGCTCCACAAGTTTCTGGGCAGCCCCAGGAGCTGGGATCCAGACAGACTCATGGCTAAGCTCAACACACCAGGATAAGAAGCTTTGGGAGAGACTCATCTGCTGCCGAGGTCTCTTTGCAATCTCCAGTGGCTGCATGACAGATTCCTCCCTTACTCCTGGGCTGTTCCTTCTTCCACCAAAGTCAGGGTTTTGCTCCTGCCTCCAGAGCAAGGTGTGACTTGGAGTGACCAGTTCCACTTTCCTTTCAAATCAGCATGGCCCACTCTTTACTGGAGTGGTGTGAGAATGAGATGGCAGCTGAAATGCTGGAGGCTTTATCATTTTACTCAAGGAAATCGTTGCCTGGCTGCACCTCAAGGAATCAGGATTAGTCTTTAAAGTGCTATGAATGTTAAAACCCTTTTATTAGGGACTGCTGTTATTAAACCAGTCACAGGGAGGAACAGAGCAAAAAACAAGCAAACCAAATACCTAAGGTTAGGAGGCAGGCTCTAAATTGATCACAAATTCTACTGGTTTCAAAGGCTAAAGTATTGATTATCTGACCTGTGCAGTGAGCATAACCAGGACATCAATTAATGCAGTCAGATACAATTAAACACATTTTATTATAGGTGAAAGGAATATACTCAGAGAATAAACCAATTTACTTCACCCAGGAAACTGTGGACTGAAGATGCTTTGGCAGTGCTTGCATTCCCAGGAAGATGGGGTTTGTGTGGCAGAGAGAGGACCAAAGACCAGTTGGGTTTTTTAATGAACACAGCTGGGACATTTTTACAGACTGCTCAGGGAGGTCTCAATCTGCAGGGTAGGGTCAGGCAAGCTGACATCAGGACTAAAACAGGAGCTCAAGGCTGCTGAGCAGGCTGGGGTTAGGTTGCTTTGTGTTACATGCTCTGGAATCTGCTGGGAAGAGCATGGGGAAGGTTGGGTTGCAGGCGTGTGGGTTAAGACTTGGTTTTTTTAACCATTTCAAAAGGTTTCCTGCATCTCCTGTACTGCCTCCTGCTCCTACAAACCTCCTGTAGGCAGAGTGATTTTTCCAACTCAGTTGTACTACAAAGGAGACATTGTGTGAAACAGCAAAAGGTAATGCTGCTGAAATGCTCACTTTGACATAAGCAGGAGGTTTTCCGCCTGCATTTTTATCTTGAGAGGCTAAATAAAAGATAACCATGTGTTGGCTGGGACTTCACACACACCTGGAAGAAAACAGGGATTCTCCTTAACCTGGTAAGCCAGGCAGCCAGCAAAGGGAAGTGCTCAGGCAGTCTCCAAACGCTGTGCACATGTATGTTTAGAGAGACCCTTGCTGTTCTTTTCTTTTTTCTTTAATTCCTGAGGATGCCCATTCACTTTAAGATCCTGATGCACATACTGGTGGAATGTAATGAATGTAATGTAATGAAATCCCATTGGGAACAATCCTCAGGTTCAAATGATGCTCCAGAATCCCTCTGCTCCTTCTTATCAGTCACTGCTTGAATCAGGAACCTCTTCCCATCCCGATTTCTTGTGTTGAGGGGGTTCCATGTATCTGGCTGGGCTGCTAGGGAAGATTAACTTGAGATAATGGGACCTTGTTCTCACTTCTTCCTGGCTGTTTACATGAAAATTAGTTCAAGAAGCCACAGGTTTGCTTCAGAACTCAAGAAGTCAAGTTAGCAAGCTTGAAACAAAGCAGCAGTATCTTACCACAGCTTGTTATCTCTCAGATCCACAGCCTCCTGGCTTTGAAAGAGCAAGATGAGAAATAGAGGCTAAAAGTATTGGCTGGGGACACGTTTCTTCACAGCCCAAACCCTGTAATCGTCACAGCTGCTGGGAGCTGGAGCTGGTCTTACATCCTATGATACACATGGGGTCCATTATTTCCACTCAGTTCATTTACATTCACCTCCTCTCCATTTTAATAACCTCATCTGGGCCACGGTGCCTTTACAGAACTCTGATCAAACACAGTGCTGTCAGACTACTCCAACCTTATTACTGCCAAGAGGCAAAATGTGCCTGTCCCAGTGCTTTATGGCCTTACCAGCTAATCAGCCACCCCCTTCCCCTCCTCCAGGGCAGCAGGCAGCTTTCCCAAGGTTGCCTGTCACCTCGTATTTCTCTGTCCCAAACTAGAAGGAAAACCCACTGCCACTTGTCTGACTCGATGGCAGCTTCCCCCCTGTGCACATTCTGCAGGGGAAATGTTCAGAATGCTCAATTGGGAAGTCCTGATGGGAGAGCTCTGAAGCTTTCTGCCCCGGGACACTGTGGGGACTCAAAATGTAGGTGGGTAAAAATGGATTAGGATAAATCACCTTCTCAGAGGAGAATCTCAAAAGATTCATTGGATGCAGTGACAGAACCTGGGGAGCAGAGGTTGCCCACACTCACAGAATCATAGAATTGGCTGGGTTGGAAGGGACCTAAGAGATCATCAAGTCCAACCCTTGATCCACTCCCCCCGTGGTTCCCAGCCCATGGCACTCAGTGCCACATCCAGGCTCTTTGGAAAGATCTCCAGACACGGAGAATCCACTACTTCCCTGGGCAGCCCATTCCAATGCCTGATCACCCTCTCCAGAAAGAAATTCTTTCTCATCTCCAACCTAAACCTCCCCTGGCACAACTTGAGACCCTGCCCTCTTGTCTTGCTGAGAGTTGCCTGGGAAAAGAGCCCAACGCCCCCCTGGCTCCAACCTCCTTTCAGGGAGTTGTAGAGAGTGATGAGGTCTCCCCTGAGCCTCCTCTTCTCCAGCCTCAACACCCCCAGCTCCCTCAGCCTCTCCTCATAGGGTCTGTGCTCGAGTCTCTTCACCAGCCCAGTTGCCTCCTTTGGACCTGCTCCAGGACCTCAATCTCCTTCCTGAACTGGGGGGCCCAGAACTGGACACAGGACTCAAACTGTGGCCTCACCATTGCTGAGTACAGGGGCAGACCTCACCATAGGTGAGGTCTGGCTGTAAGAACTGGACTTTGTGAGATCCCCATGTGTCTTTCTGAAGATATTTACATAGAGAAGGATTACAGAACCAGGTAGAAAGAGAGATCACGGGGAAAAAAAAAAAAGAAAGCAAGGATTTTTGACCTTCTAATTTTAAAGAGTTAATTTTTAAAACCTCCATTAACCTGGGGTAATAAAGAGTTTTGTTACAGAGGTCAGCTGGTCCAGGGCTGAAGACAGCTGAAGCCAGAACTATCAAAGGAGAAGACCTAGGAGAGGTGACAGCATCACAAATATGTTCTTCTTCTCTCTAGAAGGACCAGAGAGGCTCAGAAGCACAAACAGGGCAGCAGTGTAGTCCCTCAGCAGCCAGTGTCCAAAGGAACCACACTTCTGCCCCTCCTTTTGAAGCCTGGTGAACACTTTGTAGAGAAAAAACACCCTGTGAGAGCAAAGCACAATGTTTTAAAAATTGTTCTCATCACTACACAGGAAAGAAAACCATCACAATGACTTTTATGCTTTGAAATGGTTCCCCAGCAGCCCAGGGCAAACTGTAAAATTTATCAGAACTGGTGTGTGAAATCTGTCATTTTCTCTCTGGTCCCTCTGAAGTGTTGGATGTTGGAGGGAGGCAGCTTCTAATCAGGATTTTCGACACCACCATCATCTACATTCCACATTTGTAATTTCTCAGTATTAACTTGCTGAGCTGTGCAACAAATTCTCATCATTCTTTGATGAGCAAGTGGAGGTTGGCAGAGGTGGAAGGCAGCAATTCACTCAGCTCTCTGGTATGTCAGAACAACAGCAAGGTGAACTCCTAGTCCAGATCTCACTGATGCAGCCTCCTCGTTTGTATGATCAAGGGTTTGGATAAAGGAAACAGGACTGGTGTTGTTCTGACCCTGGAGAAAAGCAGAGGCACCCATTTATTAGGAGTCAAGGTTCAAATTCACACTTTAAGAAGATCACAGAACTGGCTGGGTTGGAAGGGACCTCAGAGATCATCAAGTCCAACCCTTGATCCACTCCCCCCGTGGTTCCCAGCCCATGGCACTCAGTGCCACATCCAGGCTCTTTGGAAAGATCTCCAGACACGGAGAATCCACTACTTCCCTGGGCAGCCCATTCCAATGCCTGATCACCCTCTCCAGAAAGAAATTCTTTCTCATCTCCAACCTAAACCTCCCCTGGCACAACTTGAGACCCTGCCCTCTTGTCTTGCTGAGAGTTGCCTGGGAAAAGAGCCCAACCCCCCCCTGGCTCCAACCTCCTTTCAGGGAGTTGGAGAGAGTGATGAGGTCTCCCCTGAGCCTCCTCTTCTCCAGCCTCAACACCCCCAGCTCCCTCAGCCTCTCCTCATAGGATCTGTTGTTCGAGTCTCTTCACCAGCCCAGTTGCCTCCTTTGGACCTGCTCCAGGACCTCAATCTTCTTCCTGAACTGAGGGGCCCAGAACTGGACACAGGACTCAAGCTGTGGCCTCACCGGAGCTGAGCACAGGGGCAGAATCCCTTCCCTGGACCTGCTGGCCACGCCGTTCCTGAGCCAGCCCAGGATGCCATTGGCCTTCTTGGCCACCTGGGCACAAGAAGGGATGTCTTGACAATTCTGCCAGAACACCCCACAAGCAACCTTCTAAATAACTTTTTTTTTTTTCCTAACTCTTCACGATTTTAAAGGCAAAAAACCAGAAACACCCTGGAACCTGCCAGCATTTTTGTTAGTCTGAAGTGGGAGCCCTGTGCCATTGAAATTCCCTCCATCACTGAAATTCCCAGGAATCACAACCTGGAGGCTGCAACTGTGAAACAACCACTGAAAAACTCTGGGAATGGGGCTCAGAGCAGCTCTGGGGATTGCATGATCCTGGGTGAATCCTGGGTAAACACTGCAGGTGCTTCCATAGGGTGGAGAGGAGGGAGTTCCTGAAGGGTTAATCCATGCAGGACCAGCCAAGTGCCCCAGCTGACATCCCAGCATCCCAGCCCATGCAATCTGAGTAGCTGGCAGGATTGCAGCCACATTTCCAGCTGCAATTTCTCCAGGCAGTGTGACCAAGAAGTAATTCAGTGCAGCTGCCAAGGGCCCTGGGTATTGATACCGAGTGGTTATTCAAAGTTTCCATGCAACAGTTGCATTTCTCAAATGATACCACAAAAAAAAAAAAAAAAAAAAAAAAAAAGCCTGAAAAAAGGGTGAGAGCAGCCTTCAGTTTGGGACTGCAGCTTAGGGCACTCTCACTCAGACAAACTGCTTCCTCGTTTTGCTTGGGAATAATTAATTTTCACCACTCAAATGATGATGATGAAACTCCCCAGGCCAAATTAAGGAGTCTCATCTGTAACCACAGAGAAGAAATCAATCACAAGTTGCTTTCAGAGTGCCTTTTGAAGGACATCTCCAGCAGCACGTGCCCCAGTGTGGGGAGGAAAGGAGCAGGCAGGAGCTGTTCAAACACTGCATGCACAAACCAGAGCAACTTTTCTGCCCTATTTTCAGTGATATTATTTCCAATCCCAGCCAGTGAGAGCCAAAGTGTATTAAGAAGTCAGCAGTGTCAGGTGCCACCAGGCTGAAGGGGCATTTTTGACACAGGTTTACTTGAGAAAGAATTAATTGCCTTGGAAATAAGCCACTTGAACCCAAAGTTCATTCTGAATATCCACAGAGTAGATCCAGGCAGCTGGAAGGGATTCCAGGGTTGGGTTTTTTTTGCCACTTTGATTGATAATGATACAAACTGATGTGAAATTAACACAAAATTAAAGCTGCACATAGTATGAGCCTGTTAAATAAAAGCTTTTGCTTCTCTGTTTTTTTTAAATATCAGAGTTAGGAAGACTTCAAAAATTTTGTCTTGTTCCTGAATTGAGAAAAAAAAAAATATGTATAGGCAGAAGGTCTGATGGAGGTCCCTAAATGCAAGAAGCTGCTTATGCTTTTCTCCAGCTCTAACTCTGAAGTGGAGAAACACAATCAAAGGATGTCTTAGCAACTTGATTGATCCTAGAGATGCAGACATTAAAATGCACTCCCAGCTGCTGGGAGGAGTGGGCAAGGGGAGCTCAAATCAGAAGTGAATTTCCAATAAGTGAATTTCCTATAAATATGCAGTGGGATGATGAGGGTTGATTACTCTCCTGATCTTCTCTGTGCTTTTTGAAGAGCTGGACATGAAATTCACTGCTGGAGGCTGCCACGTGTGCTCCATAGTCCAGGAAGGATTCCTTGGTTTAGTTGTAGGACTGAATTCCTGCTTAAATCCTGGTTACCAGTAAGGCTGTACTGGTAATTAGATGGAGTTAAAGATCTTGCCTGGGTCAAATGAAGGAATGTATAAAAAAACCCTTATGCAGAGGTTTCTCAGCTTAAAAAGAAGGACCAAGTAATGTTTCCCTGTGGAATAAGAGGGGATTATTTCATTATTTCATGTACTTAATAAACATAGAGCTTTTGTATAATTTCCTGGCAATATTTACTGTATTTTTACAGTATATTTAATATTTACCTGGAGGTGTTGCTATGCTGGGGCTGCAATGAATATCAACAGCCCTGCATGCTGCTAATTACTAATAAATAATTTTTATTTATTAGGGTGATGAGGAACCCCTCCTAACCCCATCCTCACACTGTCAGCTCTTCTAGGAGTTCATTTTCCAGGTATCTTTGTGGAATTTAAACTGAGCCATAAGGCCACACCATTAATTTCAGGGTCTACACTATTTAATAACCCAAATCAAGCCTTATTAATAGATGAGAAAGGGCTTAAAGAAGAAAAAGTGAAGACGTTTGCAATCCTCTTCCACTTTAGTTTTCCACGGTGAAGTTTCAAAGCTGTAATTCAAAATCATTTACAAATAAAAACCCCTCACTGTCTGGGTCACCTTAACAAGCTTTCCATTATTTATTCTCGTTATAAGAGTTATTTTGTCACAGGGGTATTTATCACACAGGTGATTTGTCATACAGGTGTTTGTCATACGATGCTGCGAGCCCAAAGGAACAAAGCAAAATAAACTCGCCGGGGAATCAAGAAACCAAAATGTTTGTGCTTTTCCTTTAGGGAATAAGAGAACTTTTCCTTCAGGAATATCCAGGCGGATCGGGAGCTTTCCCTAAGGGGAAACGACGCCTTTTCCCTCAGGAATACCCAGGGGGGTCGGGGCTTCGGTAGAGGTCCCGGGGCCGGATTCCCGGCCCCGGGACCTCTACCGAAGCCCCGACCCCCCTCAGCTCGGTCCATGGAAGCCTCGATCCCTTCTTTTCCCTCAACCGAAGCCTCCATTCCCTCACTGGAAGCTTCAATTCCCTCAGCCGAAGCCTCCATCCCCTCAGCTCCTTCCCGCCGCACCTCAGGGGGTTAAGGCAGCACCCACAATGCTTTGCGGGCCCGCAACGTCTCCGTCCGCGGCTGAGGCGGCGACGGCGCCGGGCGGAACCGAGACTCGAACCGGGACCTGTGGTGGTTTTGTTACCGCTTCAAAGCTGCCCGGTGTGTTATCCCTGCCTTTTCACTTCCTATTCTTCTTGTAATTTACCTCTCTCCGGGGGCTTTTGCCTCGCTGGCAGCGGGTGCGGCCTCCCCCGCCTGTCACACCGGGGGTGGGGGGGGGTTCCTGAGGGAAGGCGGGAGGTGCTGGCGTGGCGGAGGCCTCAGCTTCTCCCCCCCTTTCCCCTGGATTTTAATCTCTTTCTTTAAAAAATAATAAGAGATATAGATATATATATATTCATTTTCTAGTCAAGAAGAAGCCGGGGTAGGTTGCCAGCCGTCGGGCCATGTTCTGAGGGAGGCCTCCAGGACTCGGCTTGGATCCAGAGACCGCAGGTGTAGGTGAAGAAATCGCCCTCCTCACGTCTCTTGTGGAGCTTTTGGTAAGGTTTTATCCTTCCGAGGATACGAAAGGGCACGGCTTGAAGTGTATTGGAGCTGGGGGTGTTTAGCCTGAAGAAGAGGAGATCTTTATAACTCCCTTCACCTCCCTTGATTGGAGATTGGAGCAAAGAGGGAAACATCCTCTTTTCTTTAGTAAACTGTGCTAGGACCAAGGGAATGGATGGAAGCTGCAGCAGGATGGATATTAAGAAATATTTTTTCACTGTGAGGGTTGTTCAGCATGGGAATGGCCCAGGACAGTGGTGGAGTCACCATCCCTGGAGGTATTTAAAAGGACCTGGTCCTTAAGGACATGGTTTAGTAGTTAGATTATAGTGTTGGTCAAAAGGTTGGACTGGATGATCTTGGAGGTCTCTTCCAGCCTAAACATTCTGTGTGATTCTGTGTATGCAGTACTCTATAATGCATATTTTAAGGTGAACATGGCCTGTGCTATGGCATTTGGTTCAAAATGTGTTTTTTTGGGGGGGAACCTTTTCGCCCTGGTGAGACCTGTTGAGGTCCTTCAGGACCAAGCACGTCACCTGCCTCATCTTCATACTCTGAATTGCAGAGCTTTATGTGTTGGCTGTATGAATTTGCTGCTGCACTGGAGGAAGAAAGTCCTCCTGTGGCTCTTTTCCACTTAAAAAATGTCTCGTACCCTTTTGATTGCTGTTAGCAAACCAAAGTTTCCTTACGTGGAAACTCATATGATACTTGTCAGATTGTTTGGGAAGTAGGAGTGTGAGTTTGGTCTGGCTGAAGCTATTTCCTCCTTGTTACTCTGTGTCCATAATATTTATATTTTTCAATGGAAACTTCTTCCTAAACTAAACCTGTTCTTTAGGCTCATGTCTATTTACATCAGATCAAAGCACTGCATGCTTCTTTATGTTGTCTGCACAGTTATTACCTCAATATTTACTCCTGAAACAAAACAGAAATATACAAAGTATCTCTAAATCCATTACATCTTAGAAAGCTTCGAGCCTCCTTTGTGCCCCTTCATTTCCAGATGATTTAGTGGAGAAGAGAAAGTTGAGAAGCTGGTGCCCTTAGTTCCTGCCTCTTCTTTTAGGATGATGTGTGGGTTAAGCTCTGCCTTCCCACCAGGCAGACAGTGGTTTGGTCAGGGAAGTTGGTGCTTCTGGGTTCAGACTGCAGCTGGCTGGAGGTTTTTCTCCACATTTCTCTCCAAAAATAAAAATAAAAGCAGTTATGGCCAACCCTGAGCTAATTGCTTCCTCTGTCAGCTTGGAATGAGAGATCTGAAACTGGTGCTGTACTTTGTGCTGCAGAGGGAGAATTTTCCCTTAGGTTGCCAGTGACAAATGGTGGGACTGAAGACTTCAGTTCCTATAGATGTGGTTATGGTCTCTTTTTAGGATGAGCAAGCACATATTTGTGTGGTGCTTTATCCTTCCTTACATGCACATGAGTAAATGACAAAAAATTAAATGTTGTTATTGGGATGATACTGGCAGAAATGTTTCATTGTACAAGGGGTCACTCACCACACTTTTGTTTTCCTTTTCTCTGAAAGTTACCCAGTTACCATTTGATTATTGATTAAAGTAATCCTATACACTTCTAATTTGATGCAGGATGGCTGGAAGGCTGTACTCACCATTAATTACAGAAACTTTCTCAGTCTAAACTCTCTTTTTCACATTTTACCTTTTTTTGTTTAGCACAAATCCATTAAGATTGAAGGGCAGCATATTCTGATCATCAGTGAGAACATTGTCCTTTAAATTACAGAGAATCAAGTGCTTGTCAGCAAGATGTTTATGAAGGAATGAGGGATTTAGATAAAAGGCAGTGAGTATAACTTAGAACTTCTGCTTCTAACAGTGATAATCTGTAGGCACAATGTTGAATTTATTTCTTTCTGACCCATGTTATCTTGGATGGTGGTGCTACTCATTCTTCTCATGTTTATCACCACCCTTCCCATCTGGGGCTGAATTTCACTTTTCCAGTGTCTGAATTTAGATTACTAAATCCCCCAAAGCATATTAAAGTTCATGGGAAAAGTTGTGGGGTTTTGGTATTTTGTTTGGGCTTTTTCCCTCTGCAGTAGGTTGTGATCTGGTTGTTTAGATTGCAAGCTCTTTTTCACAGAGAAATGTTTGTAAGATCTTAGCAGTGCTTCAATATGATTTGGTTTGTTTCTTTTTTTTTTTCTCCCTTTTTAGAATCATGGCAAGTCCAAGAACAAGGAAAGTTCTCAAGGAAGTCAGAGCACAAGATGAGAACAATGTGAGAAATCTATAATCTTACTTAGATCACTTTTGTAGAACTGAATTTTCTTTTTATCTACTCCAGATGTATGTTGAGGTCTGCTGCAGCTATGGGCTGTTGAGTTCTTTGTTCATTAATTTCAATTTCCTCATCTGTATTGCCTCATTGCCTTGTGGTAGTCAGTAGAGTAATTTTTCTAATCCAAGTCAGGCAAGTTAATGACTGTTTCTTTCCATGAAGCATAAATAAATATTTGAAGGAAGCTTATGGTGTCAGGGAAGATGTTTCCAAATGCTAAGAACTCTTCCCTTCTGAGTTGCTTTTCTGTGTGTAACGTTTTCCTGATTGACTTTTTGAGCTTGGAAAGTTTCACCTTGACAAGTGATGAGTGAGTGTTGGGAATAATTGTTTTTCTTTTCTCAGGTCTGTTTTGAATGTGGTGCTTTTAACCCCCAGTGGGTGAGTGTGACCTATGGAATTTGGATCTGTCTTGAGTGCTCAGGAAAACACCGAGGCTTGGGAGTTCACCTCAGGTCAGCCTTTGAAGCATTCTGGCTGTGAATGGAATGAATTGTTTCAGGAGGGTATAGAATGTCTCAAACCCAACATTTCTTTACCAGTTTTGCTTCATGCTCCTCTCCAAAGTGAGCTTTACTCTCTGTATCTTGGGTGTGATTAGTTGGGGCAGGTGCTGCCCCAGTACCACTATGTAATGTCCAGCTGTAGAGAGCAGTGTCTCTTGCTAGGTGTTGAAGTTGTGGAGGTGTTTGGTAGTCTGCACTCCTTTTACTCTCTGCTTTTATATAATTTTTAACAATTAAAACTGAAGCAGTGCTAGAGCAGCTTGAGACTTCAGCAAAAAGAAGTCACAGTATGTGACTGACAGAGTCCGTACTGAATGCAAGTGTCTAAAAGTTTGATTCTGTTCAGGAGATTATTTTTTTATAAAATTTTTAGTAATAGAAATGATAGTTTTTGCTTTTTTTTTCCAAGGAACATACTCAACTGAGATAAGACTCCATGGAATAAGAACTGTTATGTGTTCCAGAGACTCACAGTGTGTATGTGTGATAGGGACAGAGCATGGGACAGTTTCTCAAATGAGAAAGGGAGAGAAAATCCAGGAGGGAAATCACCAAATCAAGGAGGCCATGCAGAAGTACGTGCTTTGCTTTTCAGGGGGTGATCTGAAGCTCATTAGTGAGTAGAAATTGCATAGGAAATGAGAGCTTGGAACTACTCCATATCTTAGATGAAAGAAAAAAATGAAATTATTGAGATGAGGATAAAGTGGAGGGTGTTTCTTTAGGGACAAAGAGAAATAAGTCAAGATAGGGGTTTTAAAGAGCCTTCCTGAGAATGATGTCTTGCTGTTTTCCCCCCTTGTGACCTTGTACTTTGGTATGAGCAGACTCCTCACAGGTCACTTAACTCTAACTGTGAAAATACATAGGAAAGAAAGCTGCAGAGTAAAGATGTATGTGAAAAGTTTATTTTATATAGTGGGTTCGGTCAATTCCTGGACTTTAAGCAAGCTGCTTCTTACCATCACCTTCTGCTGCTTGTCCTCTTACAAATTCTATGATTTTAGCTTATTTCAGTGTGGATCTGGCCACCTTTTTGTGATGATCTATGCTTCTACACTTGGAGAGTGCTCTTTTTACTCCCAAATTTTGAGTTGGTTTTAATCAGCTTTCTTTTTGTCCCTCCTGATGTAGCAGGAAGTGATAAAAGCTGTGGTTATAAATTAATTTTTTTTTTAAACTGCTTTTCAGTTTTGTACGTTCTGTAACCATGGACAAGTGGAAGGATATTGAGCTGGAGAAAATGAAGGCTGGAGGCAACAGCAAATTTCGGGAGTTCTTGGAGTCTCAGGATGATTATGATCCCTGCTGGACAATGCAAGAGAAATACAACAGCAAAGCTGCAGCTCTTTTTAGAGATCAAGTAAGTTCTTGTGCATGTGTCATCATCCGGGCCCAGAGAGTGGTGCTGAACGGGGCTGCATCAAAATGGTGGCCGGTCACTAGTGGTGTCCCCAGGGATCAGTGTTGGGCCCAGTGCTGTTCAATATCTTCATTGATGATTTAGATGAGGGGATTGAGTCCATCATCAGCAAATTTGCAGATGACACCAAGCTGGGGGGGAGTGTGGATCAACTGGAAGGCAGGAGGGCTCTGCAGAGGGACCTGGACAGAGCGGAGAGTTGGGATGATCCCAAGGGGATGAGGTTCAACATTCCAAGTGCCGGGTCCTGCACTTTGGCCACAACAACCCCATGGGGAGCTCCAGGCTGGGCACAGAGTGGTTGGAGAGCAGCCAGACAGAGAGGGACCTTGGAGTTTGGATTGCCAGGAAGCTGAACATGAGCCAGCAGTGTGCCCAGGTAGCCAAGAAGGCCAATGGCATCCTGGGCTGGCTCAGGAACAGCATGGCCAGCAGGTCCAGGGAAGGGATTCTGCCCCTGTGCTCAGCCCTGGTGAGGCCACAGCTTGAGTCCTGTGTCCAGTTCTGGGCCCCTCAGCTCAGGAAGGAGATTGAGGTGCTGGAGCAGGTCCAAAGGAGGCAACTGGGCTGGTGAAGGGATCCAGCACAGATCCTATGAGGAGAGGCTGAGGGAGCTGAGGGTGTTGAGGCTGGAGAAGAGGAGGCTCAGGGGAGACCTCATCACTCTCTGCAACTCCCTGAAAGGAGGTTGGAGCCAGGGGGGGGTTGGGCTCTTTTCCCAGGCAACTCTCAGCAAGACAAGAGGGCAGGGTCTCAAGTTGTGCCAGGGGAGGTTTAGGTTGGAGATGAGAAAGAATTCCTTTCTGGAGAGGGTGATCAGGCATTGGAATGGGCTGCCCAGGGAAGTAGTGGATTCTCCGTGTCTGGAGATCTTTCCAAAGAGCCTGGATGTGGCACTGAGTGCCATGGGCTGGGAACCACGGGGGGAGTGGATCAAGGGTTGGACTCGATGATCTCTGAGGTCCCTTCCAACCCAGCCAATTCTATGAGTCTATGATCCCTTGTTGTCTGAAAACATCAAAGTTAGCACTTGTTTTTGAAGGGGAAAGGAGGCAAAGTAGCAACTTTTAGAACCTCTACAGAGGTTCTTGGAAGAGATAAGGCTTGCAGTGCTCCTTCCCACCTCTGGTAAGAATTTTCTGTGGGAACTTTCTTCTCTTCACTTGGCTGCAGTGACTCAGATGTTCACTGCTCCCATTTCTTGCAACTCGTTCATCAGTGGAGCTGTCCCAGTCCACAGCAGGCAGTTTGCTCCTTCAGCAGCATGGTTTTGTCTGAAGTGATAAATCTTCTGTGTGTGTAGTAACAAAATGGTAAATTAACTTGGCAAACACTGGTGAGGCTGTAAACAAACAAATTATAACTGTAATTCAGTATCATTTTATGGAGGTTTTGCATTTCCAAAAAATGAAATGGCAAACAACTTGAGCTTGTCAGCTTAGAGCCTTAAAATACAATGTATTTTTATTCTGATTTTGCCATGGAAGAGCTACAAAAGTGCATTCCATGCTCTCTGGGATATTCCTGCAGCTTTGGAGTTTGTTGTGTGTGTTTTCTCTTTGCATCTTTACAAGTTGCTAGCACTAGGAGATGGTTGACTAAAGTGAAGTATCTTGATGAAAGCAAAGAGCTCCTGAGTTTTATTTTGCCTTGCTGAAGTAATGTCTTAGATTAGAGGAGTGGTGTTATTTGAAAGAGAGTGGGGGATTTTTTAAATTCTGTGCATGTGTTTTAGCTGCCCTAGGCTAGAGTATAAATCCACCTCTTTCTATTCCTCTATTATTCTGTGATTAGTGCTTGCATCTCATGATTAATCCAGCCTTTCCTCTTCAAACCAAATTTGCCTGTTTAGAGGACTTGCCTAAAGTCAGTTGCCTGAAATAAAACCAGTGTTCAGTTTATTACTAGGCTGAGATTTAAAAAAGAAAATTAAAAAATCAGTTCCTCATGAAAATGAGCAGCAAATAGGAAAAATGACTCATCCTCACTTTACAGAACCAGTGTATAACTTGTCTGAAAACTTTGACCAAGCAGTTGTTTTGATTTTCCTCCCTCCTCCAGGTAGCTACAGTAGCTGAAGGCAAGGAGTGGTCCATTGAAACTTCTCCTGCCAGGAACTGGACCCCACCTCAGCCTAAAATGTCTCTCTCTTCTACTCATCGGTGTGTATTCTTGTCATCTAGAGCAACAGCAGGATCCAGACCTCATGTCTGAATGTCTGCTGGCTTTATTCTCAGTGGTGTTGTCTGAAGAAGTATTTCTTCTGCTGACTTTAAGGAAAAGAAAGTAGGCAGGGCTTTGATTTCTGAAAGAATTCCCACCTCCTCCACCCGAATCTTAAGCCATGGCAGAGACAAGTGAGCAAGAGCAGAGGTTCTTATTTTCTCATTTGCCTGACACTAAGCCATGGTGTCACTCGCACAGAGTGACACAGCCTCAGGTGCTGTCCAGTTGGTGCTTGAATGCCAAGGAAGAAGGAACAGACTTTTTCCTTAGGGTGGGGATTGCTCATTGGAGCCTCAAAGCTGGACTGCAGCAGTTTTGGGTTTTTCTGCTTTTCAAATAATGTTTGTTGTTCTTTGCACTATTAAGTTCACTGAAAAGCAGTTGTAAATCAATCAACAAGAGCTTGATGCCCATCACCCAGTGAGTTCAGAGGCAGAGCAGCATTGCCTGATGTTGCTGTATTCATGGAAAAATTCCAGTGGCTTTTAGTGGTTGCATTAGAGTTCCTTACTTGGGAACCAGAAGGGGAGAATCAATTTTGCAGCTGGATGATGATGATACACATGAAGCTGCACTGCTGAGCTTGTGCTTTTTGCTTGACATGGTTTGATGCTTAAATCTTGCATTTCAGTAGTACTGCTGGACAATCTCAGACTGCAGCTGCCTCTTCTGACAAGGCTTTTGAAGACTGGTTAAATGATGATGTCAACTCCTACCAAGGGTAATGCAATATTTATTAACCTGTTGAGTGCCTGGCCCCTAGCATAACAAAGGCTCAGATGTTATACTACAGCTACATGCCTGATTCCCTTGTTAGTTTACTCTTAAAAATATGTTACTAATACATGATAAAGGATAAAATGAAGGAGAGTGCCTCTTAATGCAACTGAGTAACAAAAATGTTTGAATAGCATTGAAGAAAGAGCTTGTGACTCCAAATGTTTCTGTGGTGAGCTCCAAACTAGGGATTTTTTAGTGCCTGTAGAATCTTACAGTGATTCAAGTTGAACAGGGGTGTTTATAAAGCTAACAACTGTTTTATTCTTTCTTTCCCATTTTCATCTATCCCTTTATTAGGATTTACTCAAACTTCTGATGTCAGTGATCTCTTAAGCCTGGAGACTCATTAAGACCACATTAGCTTGCTTAGGGGACACTTTAATTTGCAAGTTCCCCCCCCAGTGGATCCTTATTGCTGTTAATGTCTTTATGAAGTGAGTAGGTTTGTATTTTGGGTGCTAGGTGCTTTAGGACTTTTTTTTTTCCCCAGGTGTATTTTCAAGTCTGTTAAATAATTGTCATTCTTTTATGCTTTTCAGGTTGGTTGAAGGGTTTTAATGAAACACATGCTAACACAGATAATTTCTTCATTTTCCTATGGTAGTGGCCAAGAAAATCGTTACGTGGGGTTTGGAAACACAGTAAACCCTCCAAAAAAAGAGGATGACTTCCTGAATAATGCTATGTCTTCCTTGTACTCGGTAAGGAATTGCTTTCTGTGACCTGAATTCCTATTTTTTTTCTATTTTATCCCCCTGTTATGGGAGAATATAAACAGAGTGGAGAAACTACAGACTGTGGTAGATAAAAAAGAGGTGTAAAGTATTGACTGTGTTCTCAAAGAGTGAAGATGATACTGGTGGACTTTAAAAGGCAAGAAACTTGAGGAAAACTTAAGGATAATGTGTGGAAAATAAGGAAATGAGGCTTAAGAACTGATACTCAACAGGGCTTGGAGACAAAAAAAGTAATTACCTGTTTGGCATAGCAGTTATTCTGGTAATGCTCTAAATAGATGAACCATATTAGGTATGTTCAGTGGGAAACAAGTGAAATGTGTGTGTACATGGGTGCCAGAAGCCCTGAGCAGTGAGGAAAACATTTGAAATACTTGTGACAGGGTGTGAAGAGATAACAGCATATGGCTGAACAGTTGTCATGATTAAAGGAGAGATAGTGAGAGATGCATTGTTGAAGGAAAATGGGACTGAAGTCAGAGACACATTGGTGCTTTGATAGGCTGCAGAGTAACACTGCTGGAAAGTATTTGGCATTTGGAGTCACCTGGAAATAAAGTTTTTTATCAGGGTTGGTGGCCAGTGGTCCTCTGTAAAGGACTCATTATATTGCCAGTCTGAATATCCACAACAAGTCCATGTTGTTTGTGGTTGGGTTTGTTTTGTTTTGTTTTGTTTTTTAAATAATTTTATGAGAAGATAATAGAAAAAGTCCTGAGTCTTTGGAGAGTATTGCAGGTGATCCCAGAGGGTGCTTAGTGCAGGTCTGAATATTTTCTGGATATATCATAGATTGTAGACCAGAGAGTCCAGATTAAAAGGCAGATCTATACCAGGTTGCAGATGTGCTAAGCCTGCAAAGGAGAGATGTCACCAAGTTACTGTCAACCATTGTGTGAATGCAGAATCTCAGTGAAATTTATGATTAAAATGCCCTCTTGTGACCACAGATAGATACTGCAGTGTAATTTTAAGTCATTTCTTGCAGTGAGACTGAATACTTGCATGAATATTCATCCTGGTGAGGAAACCAATTTCCCTTTCTCTGTGTATCATTGTTCTTCCCCACACCTGCTATATTTCTGTGTAAACATTATTTTCTGCTGTTCCTTATCAGAAGGAGCATTTTCTGTAGAACGTGCTGACTGCACTGTCCAACTTGATCTATAAAGCTTTGTTTATTTTGTTTTTAAAGATAAAATTTGCAGGAAACAAGCACTTTGAAGCTTGATTGTTTGCATGTATTTATTATGAGAAAGTTGCTGAATGGGTGTTTTATGAATTGTTGGAAAGCCAATCTGTTTCCTAAAGTTTCAACATCTTCTTTTGTTCTCTTTTCTTGGGGAAAGTTTGGTTGCTTTTTTTCATGTAGCCATTTTTAGTGAAATAACACCTGAAGTGCTCAGGTTTGCTCAGATTGCAGCTGTTGGGACACAATCCAAGTTCATCACTGTGTTACAGTGAAGTGAGACTGATTTTTTTTGCTGTCACTGGTGGGTTGATCTTATGACTACAGGATAAGCTGTACTGGAGAATATTCTGGTTTAATTTAACACAGAACTCTTGCTAATTCACTCTTAGTGTTCACACACAGCTTACAGCATTCTCTCTTTTAAGGGTTGGAGCAGTTTTACAACTGGAGCAAGCAAAATTGCCTCAGCTGCTAGAGAGGGTGTAAGTAAAGACATATTTCAGTGTAATTCTTGTGGATTCAGAGATTTGGTTAGTGTTCAAATAGGGATTTATCTTTAAAAGTATTACCAAGACAAACTAAACTCTGTATTTTTACTTACAGCATGTGAAATAGATGCATATTGAATGTGGATGTCTGCCTTAACTATTTCTCATATTTCTGGATGGACATTTTTATAAATTTGATGGCTGGACCTCTAGGAAGAACTCAACTGCCATTTTTATACTCCCTTCAGAAACAAAACTTTTTCTTGATAAAGCAGAAATTTCACTTTATGCCAAGTGAGGCCAAAGTGCATTCTTCAGCAAGAATTTAATACCAAGTTGCAAATTGCTGATGGTTTTATGTTTTTTCCTTTCACTCTCCTGTAACTACAGCATTATTCTCAATTTAAATAGAGAGCTTGTTGGGCAAAGGTTGTGCCCAGGGGAAAGCTTTGGGATGGTTTTCATGCTCTGCATGTTTTACAGCTTTGCACTGACTTAGGTGACAGTCATTCTGTGTTCACTCTGAAATTCTGGCAAAGATCCATCCATCTTGGAGTGGATCATGCAGCATTTCTAAGTCTGTGAGTTTACTAGAAATAAATCCTTTCATCTTTAAACTTGAATGTATTTGCTTCTTTTCACAGGCAAGCAGATTTGGATCTCAAGCAAGTCAAAAGGTGATTACAGATTCTGTCTTACTGACTGTGATTGGCTTTAAATGTAATGGATTTCCCTGCACCAGTTGATTTAGACTTGATTATCAACAGCCCAGTGTGTTTATCCTTCAGGTGCACAGTAATTTTAGGTTCTAGCTTTTGTTTCTGTGAGAATTGCAATCAACTGCAGTGATCAAATTAAGGAAGAAATAAACAGTGACACTCTGCTGTGTGTAGCTGTCAGGTGTGTTGGAGAGGCAGTAGAATGAAATGGTTTAATTCATGCTTGCAGACTTAAAATACCCTTATTTTATTTTGGGGAGCCTTAAATGTGGTTGAAGCAGTTTTCTTGTTGATATGATGCAAACCATCTTTCTGTTGGTAAAGAAAAGATTACAAATGGGAACTGCTTCATATTGTTATTAAATTAATTTGCTTCTGTGTGTTTTCAAAAGTAGCCATTACCAAAGCATTTCCTTTTCCAAACTAGGGTTAGAACAGAGTCAGACCTGAACTGCACAGAGATCTGACACAGGGAGGATGTGCTTGCACAGAAAAGTTTTAAATTTGTATGTGTATAAAAATGTGTAAAAGAACAGGATTCTTACTGTGCCAAAGCTCTGAGTGAGGACAGGGATTACATTTTTCAAGGTATGATTAATACAAGGATTATTGTCTGATAGAAGGAGCTGTATTTTCAACTGGAACTCTCCTTGGGTGTGTAGCAAGAGCCAGGTGTGCTCTCTGCTCTCTGCTGTGCTTAAAACAAATGTGAAACTGCAGGAGCTTGTGTTCAGACAGATGTACACAGACAGATGGTGACACTGGGGATAGCAAGCCAAGCCTCTGCATGTTTTCCAACAAAAAAGTCTCCTTAAAGCACCCAAACTTGATACTTTAAAGCCTGAAAGTATTTGCTGCTTGGCTTACTTAGAAAAAAAACCCTTTGTGTTCTACTTGTCTTCCTCTTTCACTCCTCTTGGCAGTTTCCCTTTTAGAAAATTATTCTTCCTTTAGCATTTTTAGCACAAATAAATAAAATATTAAGTGTAATAGCTCATTACATCTACTGACAAGGATGACAGCAGCATGGTACTTTAGACTCTAAGCTGTGTTACTGTAGCATAAATTTTGCTCCTGAAACATCTGATCTTTTGCTCTGTTGAGCAAGTTCAGCATCTTTTTGCTGTAATAATTGTTTAAAAGTATCTGGTGTCCAGTGACCAAAAGTTTTCACTTTTTGCCTTGTCGGTAGATGTCAAAATCAGAAAAGATTCATGCTACTTAACTTGCTTGAAAAAATGCTGCCAATTTTTTGCTAAAAGCTGCTTCTACCTTCCTTGCTCTTTCTCTCTTGCTGTCTGGGTAAAGTTTTGGGGCTCCAAGCACCAACCAGAGCCGGTAACACCCTCACATCTGTTCTTGTGCATGGACTCCTTGTTGCTGCTCGTGCTGAACCTGTGCATTTCCTCTTGAGCTGTCTTTTCTTTTTGCCTTCAGTCCAATCTGTTTAGAGCAGTGTTGTGTGTTTCATCCACTAGTGTTTCTTCAAACCTATTCCAAATAGGTTCAGCTGGATAGAGATATCCAAGCTCTGCCCTCTCAGAAGGTGTGCTGTACTGTTGTCCCTGCTCTTCATGACCACAGATGACTTGAGGATTTCTGTTTGCATGTCTGATCCAGGAATGCAGTACAGCAACAACTCCCCTGGGCTGCTCTTTGTAGGCAGACTCTTTACTAAGTGCCCTGTTAGGCAGTGTGTGTAATGGTGGTCAGAATGCTGTCCTAATGTTAAAGATGAGGCAGTGAGTCAAATGGAAATAAAATTGTAGCCTTTCCATCTTTACAAAATTATGTGGTTGAGTAAAAGGGATACTGGAAGAATTCTTCCTGATTCTAGCAATGATTTCACTGAGCATACCTGAACTGTGAGTCTTAGGGTATTACACTCCTTTTATAGAACACAAACAGTTTGTCAGGTTTAATAGGTGCTGAAGGAGTTTTCAAAGATGAAAAGTCCCCTGTCTTGGTTTTCTTAAACACTTTCTAGCCTCACCTCCAATGGAAACATCTCTCATGTGATCTGCATTCACATTTCTTACTAGGTGGAAAGGGTGTTACCTTTTGCCTTTGTCTTCTCAAATAACAGTTGAACTGGTAAGGAGTAGAAATGTTAGAGATAATGGTGGTTGGGGAGAGGGGAGATCCTAGTAGAGCTGTGGCTAAGGGAAAAGCTTTTTACACACCTGTAGGAAAGATGCTCAAGGTGCCCCATCCCCAGGAAGACTCTGAATGAGGGCTCACACTCAAACCAATTTCAGTGATGGGATGTAAACCCTTAGAAAATGAAATTTTCTGCTAATTCTCTGCTAATGCTTAGGAATAATGTTTGTCTAACAAGTAAATTGACCCTTTTAGGTTAATTGTGCTAATTCAGAAGGTACTCAGTATAATATGGCAATTCTGAAGAAGAGTTTTAACTCCATCAAAGGGTTTAGCAGGGAAAGGAATGATATCTAATGAAACATTTTCAAACACTGCTCTTTGTGTCAATATCATCTTGTGAAAGTAATTTGCTGACATATTCTGGGTGTACATTTTTGTGAGATGCCTCTGAAGTACAATATCCCTCTTAATTGCTCTGGATTGCAGGAGTTTTCTGAAGCTGATTGTTTTCTCTCCCTGCAAACCTGGAGCTGTTAAAAAAGATTACGAAAAATCTTCTGCCACAGCTTTGCCTCTTGTGTATTCCTTAGAAACAGTTGGGCTTTTATTAATGGATAACAATTACAGCACTCCAAGGCAGAAGAATTGGTGGAAAATGGGCCAAAATTACCTAATTCTCTAAGTTCTATTTCCATAAGGAAAACCAAGGGTGGATGAGGTCAGTTCTTCCAAGTATTCAGCTGCAGGGATTAGTAAGGGGCCCATCTTCTGGGCTGTTGCTGGTTGAACCATTGCTTCTGCTTTCAGTGCAAGGTCAGACTTTGCTTGGGCTCTGGGCATCTCCAACAACCTCTTACCATGTGCATCTGTATTTATTTTCTTTAAATGTGTCCTGCAGCACTGTACTGTGTGTGCTTTTCAGCTCATTCTGCTTTTACAAATCAAAGCTTAAGGCTTCATGTGTCTTTGGAGATACTGCTGAGACAAAAAAAAAAAAAAAAGGAAACTATAACTGACTTTCTTTTTGTTTTGCTTTTAAATAGGCATCAGAGTTAGGTCAGACATTAAATGAAAATGTTCTCAAACCTGCCCAGGAAAAGGTAACTTTGGAACTAGTAAATTACTTGCAGAACTTGGTTGTGCTGACTTAGGGAGTGATTTTTTAATTTTTCTTTTTTTCTGCCCAGTTTGTCAATGCCACCTTCTGTTTTTTTTTCATGTACCAGCACAGAAGTAAAGGGAAAGCACAATTCAAAGCTATTATGTTCCCAAAGAAAGTTAAATGAGGGCAATTTCCCTCTCTTTCTCATGTCCACAAGACCTGTTGCCTTCTTCCCCATTAGATACTACTTTATAGATTTCATTCTTTCAGTAATGGAGGATGGGACAAGATGAATTGCACCCTAAATGGATATAAAAGTCACTTATTAAACCAATAATCAATTAGTAGTGCCTTTGAATGTTGAGTTGATGGTGTTTTACCCATCCACCAGTGTTTTAATTCATCAAAACACCTTTGAGCCTCTGTAGTTCATCTGCTGCCTCACCTGGGCAGTAGAATTTGGGGCAGAGGAGATGTTTAAGCTGAACAGGGACAATTTATCAACCTTTTTCTTGCAACCTTTATTTAGTAGTTGTTCAGAATACATGGTAGCCAGGTTTTGCATTCACTCCTATGCAAAGGGTGGTCTAAAGTAACATTTTTATCAGTTGTTGTTGCTGGCAAATGAGCTTGAAGTAGATTTTCATCTTCCCTTTGCAGTTGTTAGTGATGAAGGACATTTGGCTGATGGCATTTCCAGCAGTGGTTGGAAGGAAGCACCCAATGACCTGAGCCCATACTGGTGGACATGTAAAAAGAAAAAAAAAGCCAATCAGCCCTTAAAATAATCCCTGATACTATGAATTTTCTTCAGAGATTCTCCCTGGTGGAAAATGCTGCCTTCCTGTTTCATATATTTAAAAATAATGCACTTTTACATCTTCCCCCATTTGGCATGCATTTGTTCTGTGCTTCTAGAGTTTTGGATCAGCTCCAAAATTGTGATGAAGTTTGGTTTTTTTTTTTCTGAGAATGTGATGCTCTACTTACCTACCTACCTGTTCCCCAACTGTGTTGGTTTTGATAAAGCAGACTCATTTTGCTCCCCTAAGAAAAGCCCCCCCACCACTTTGGAATATGGATTAATTTTCAGTTGGAAAGGAATGGTTTAATCACATTACAAAATAATTTCTCTTGCATTACCTTTATTAATTCAACATTCTTTACATAGCATTTCAAATCACAGGAGAAGACTCTAATGGGTTTCCTATTCCCTAGAATAATCCATAAGTTATTTCAGAGTGCTTAGATGCATTATTTTCAAGGTTATTTTTAGGATGCATTTCCCTGAGCTGATTTTTAGTTTGTAGGATGATTTAATGTTGAATTCTATATTAGAAAAAAAAAAAAGTTTATTTCCCTTTGGATGTTTTGCTGTTCTAAATGAGTGTTACTTTCCAGAGTATTCAGTAATCACTTCCTGGCACATCTATGATGATATAAAGTCACTTGTTTTGGAACAGCTACCATTTATCAATTGGTGAAAGGCACCAATTTTATCCTAGTTGAGCAAAGTTCAAAGCCCTTTTAATATTTAAATAAGCATGTATAAAAGATAGAGAAGCAAATGGATGGGGTAGACCTTTAATCTCTTCAAACCAAACCATTTTTATATAATAAGATGTGTTTGTAAAATGTCACAGTTGCAGCTTTGTTTGTACTGGTGTTTTTAGGCTCAGCATTAGTGGGATGATGGATACCTTCCTCAAACTGGATGTGTATCAGTAGAAAATCCCCACAAACTTCAAAGCACTGAAATTCACTCCATTTTAGATAAGTAGACTTTAAATATCATTTTCTGAACTTTGTTAGCTTTGACTTCAGCATATTTTGGTTCACTTTCAGTTTGGGTTTGTTGTTTTCTTGTTTTTAGCTGCTAAGTGTAAGTAAGCTTGTCTTAGGCTTTCAATAATACTTTATTTTATGACTGATTACCAATACTTTGATTCATTTAGGTAAAAGAGGGGAAAATATTTGAGGAGGTCACCGTGGGGGTGTCACAGTTGGCCAGCAAGGTATGAAGTGGCCTGCCTGCTTTTAAGGAGGCCAGACAGTAAGCCAGTCTCCATATTCTCCTGAAGAGTTTGTTGGGAAACAAAACCCCAGTGCACTTTTACTCTCTGCTTGTGCTGGATATAGAAATTTCCAATTTGGAAATATCCACATTTCCCAAAGAAATTTTCCAGCTGTCATTTTCAATGCTCTGAGTTTCTGCTGGGGTGTTAAAAAGCTACCTGGGTGTGAGAGGATCCTCCTGATGGTTTCTCTGAGGGCACGGGGAGTTACAAGGCAGCTGGTGACCCAAACACAGCACGAAAATGTCAGCCAGAGAATATGGAGACAGCTTGCATTGCATTTGTACTGTTCAACTCACTAATGTTCTGTACCTTTTTGTCTTTGTCTTGTTTTGCTGTCATTGCTTGGTCATGTGGTAAGTGCTCTCTACAATGCTAAATACAGGAGTCCTACACAGCCTAATACTGTTTTGATAATTTCTACAGTGTTACCAGGGAGGATCTGGCTTTCTAGCACTGGATGTCCCAGCTTAGTGCCTTAGAGGTTGGGAAACTTTAATAAAATAAGTGATGTCACCTCTTCTTTGTAGAGCCTGGCACCTTTAAGTCTGAATTCTGGGATTCATCCTCTGTAGCTGTGACTTGGAATAGTGACTTCCACGGGTGTCACTTCAGAATTTGTGTTCCTAATGCAGCTCCAGTCTGCTATAATAACCCAAGGCTTTCTCCTAGCAGTCATGTTGATTTTAGAACTCAACTTTTGGCCTGTTTTTTATGGGCAGTGAAATAATGCTACTGAAACGAGGTGAAAGGTGTCTTGTAGGACACTGGAAATGTAAGTACTGGTTCCATGAACCATAACATCAAAGCATCAGTGCTGTCATAGTTTAATTTTGTATAAAGAGTGGTTCCACCATTTTTGTCAAGGAAGTCTAAGAATTCAAAAGCTGTTGGGTGAAAAAGCTGAACTCAACCTTCTTTTCACCTCTTCCAGCAGCACGATGTTGTCAAATGTGTGTTCTTTCCATCAAGCCCATAACTGCCCATCAAAAACACTAATAAACTGTGAGTGAAACTTTCTGATGAAAGGTTTTTATCTGAACAAGTGGAGGAATGTGTCTGTGTGGTTTTTGCTCTTGGACCTGGGGGAGAGGTCATGGTTCAGCCCAGATCAATGAAGTGTCTTTGTTTCCCTCTAGGTCCAGGGAGTTGGAAGTAAGGGATGGAGAGATGTCACTACTTTTTTTTCTGGCAAACCAGATGATAATGCTGAAAGGTATTTATTTTTTTCTTATTATTTTCTCTGTCTCTCTAAACACATCGTTTTGTCTCCTGTAATGTTTAAATATTAAGTTTATGCCATTTAGAGCAATATATTTAATTTTTCTGCCTTCATCCTCATTTGTTGTTTAAGCAAAGGGGGGTAGCATTATTTTGGTGGCAACTTATTTTTGTTGTGTTTGTCTTAAATCATAAATAATTTTATTTCTACCTTCCTTTCTTTTTACCCTCCCTAAAAGACCACCTGAGGGGGAGAGCTACCAGAACAGTGGAGGGGATGGCTACCAGAACACTGCTGTAGATCAAAGCTTCTGGGAGACCTTTGGCAACTCAGATCCACCAAAAGCTCATAAATCCCCAAGCAGTGAGAGCTGGACCTATGTGGACAATTCCACAGAGAAGAAGAGCTCGGATAGCTGGGACGTGTGGGGCTCAGGAACAGTTTCCAACAACAAGAACAGTAACAGTGACAGCTGGGAAAACTGGGAGACCAACTGGGAAAACACAGGAGGGGAAAGCAAGACCAAAAAACCTCCCAAGCCAACAAAAAAGGCATCTTCAGCTGATGATGTGTGGGATGACTGGTAGAACTCTTGGTAACTTTGTTTTGCACAGCTAGGAAAGGGAGGCTATGCTGGCTGATTGAGGGGAGGAAGTTTGACACACAACTGGAGTATCTTGGTTGACTTTACTGATCTCTTACTTTTGTGCTTCCCATTCATTCTCCTTCTATCACAGTTGAGGGAAAAAAAAAAAAAAAGCAAGCAGCATCTGAATCTTTTCTTACATCAAAGTGGCTCTCCCTTTTTTAAGGATAATGAGAAATACATTCTCCTTGCACTATTGAAGCTGGATAGGTGGCTTTCCTAGTATGAATGTTTCCTTTTCAAAAGGAAAAAGTGAGTGCAAGCACACTTTTCATGGCACAATCTTGCATGTGTAGGTTGTTAGGTATTCATCCAGCCCTTGTATAATTAGGGATGACCTGAGATGTTGAATGCAAACAAAGGACAGGGTATGTCTTGAAAAGCTAGCAAATAAAGCAGCAAACTGCAGCTGAATAATGTAGTTCAAATGCCTTATGGATTGCTCTGACAGGATGAAGTCTGGCAATTTGAGATGGTCTTAAAGATGATTGGAGCTTTGTTTTTAAACTTCCAATTTTTAGGGTTTGTTTGGTTGGGTTTTTTTAGTCTCTTAAAACTTATTTTATTCTCTTAGAATTAATAAGGAATCTAGAGCTGGGTAATTCTATGTGTAAACTCAAAGTTCTGACCTGAGCTGCCAAGGGAGATCCAGAAAAGCTCTGTTTGCTCTTCTGGCTCACAGGGCTAAGAGTTTGCAGAGGCAACATGCAAAGCTGTGACATTCTCCTTCCTTACTTGTGCCCCTTTCCCATCTTGAGTATTTTATATAGCCTGGTTTTTCTCTCTCTTCCTCCTACCTATCTTATTTTACCCATTCTGATCAAAATGAAATCTTTCTGCTGCCTGTGAACTCTGGGGCATCTGTTTGGCAACTTGACAGTGAAACAAATCTATAAAAAAGATTCCAAATCAGAAATAAGTAGTTGGAAAATATGAGAGCTGGCAGCAAGCCCCTTTCAGGATGAGCAGATGTCTGGATTTAATAGTAAAATTGAAATGAAGCAGATGTTTTCCAAATTAATCTTTAATATATCAACCTATTTCTCTATTTCTGCCATGTATTTCTCTACATTTTCTTCCTAGATCTTGTGAAAAAAAACCCTATTTTGGAAACTTTAGATACTCTTCATCAGCATTAAGGAATGGAATAGAAGATTCAGTTATATCTCAATTTTGACCCAGCAGATTGCTTTACATGACACAGAGCATAACTTTTACAGAAGAACTGTGACTTTAAGGACAAAGCTGCCCTCTGTACCCCATTTCATTTTGGGGGCTGTGTTGTAGCTGTACACTGAGCCCAAAACCAGTCAGCTCACTTGAAAACTTCAGGTGATGTTGTTGCATTATCTGCTTTACTACCAGCATGGAGTTCTTTCCTGCAGCCCCTCTAAATGTTAATACCTCCCTAAAAAGCCTTTTCTTTTTCAAATTAGTGACTTTGTTCAAGCAAACAACCAACCTAAGTTGCTGAACTTAACCTGAATAATGCTTCTTTTTTTTTCTCTTCACAGAAGTCTTTGAGCTTATAGTAATACCAAGAGGTTAAAAAGGAAGGAAAATCATGAATCACCTCAAAAGTAGCAGATTTCAAAGGCTTCAGTTTAAGTAGAAGTAGCTCCCTTTCTAGCTTGATCCTGTATTTCTATTAGTAGAAACTTCTAGATGCTGCACAGAATATTTTTCTAGTCTTCTCTAAGCCCTTCTGCAAGTTTGGATTTCTTTTTTTTTTTTTTCCCTTCTTGCTTCTCCTGTTTGCAGGTCTCTGAAGCTCCTGCAGCAGGACCCAGAGCTGCTTGCAACCCAAGCACTACTCCAGGCTGAGCCATGCAAGGTGCCTGCAGCCTTCTTGCCAACACACTGACCCTCTGGAAGTGCTGAAGACACCAGAGATCTTGGTTTATGATGCTGCTTGTGCCCCCCCTCAGCAGACTTTACAGCCTGGCTGGAAAACCAAGAGTTTTGTTGTGCTTTTTCTCCAGTTCCAAGCATCCCTTGGTCAAAGCCTAATTGCATGTCAAATGGAACTTTGTATTTTTATGCACACACCTCTGTTGCCTGCTTGTGTTTGTCCTGCCTGTCCCTGGCAGCCTGGCTGAGGTGGCTCTGCCCAAGTCCCTGACTCCTGGTTGGTCTTGTTTCAAGTGTTGCCAGCAAAATGCAGGCAGTGGGTCATCATCTGACAGTGCCATCGTGATAAAATCACTGCTGGTGTCTTCCCTGGAGTGATGGGAAGCTGCTCAGCTTCCTGGCTACCAATTTATTATGGTTTCTCTTTTATAAACCTCCTGTATCAGCTTGGAGCAAGGAAAGCTTTATATCAGTCCACTCAGTCAGCAGCACTGGGATGTGGATGTTCTCTGCAGCTCTGTGGTTTCCCTAGGAGAAAACTGGTTTGGTTGTACATCACTTCCAGCTACAACTGACAGGAGCCATTTTTCTCTCCTTCTGGTTTAAATCCCTCTGGTTTTACTTCCCTATCACTTCATGTTCCAAATTAAACAGGCAGAGCCCTACTCAAGCAGAAGCTTTAGATGATGATTTTTTCTTCCAGTTGAGGAGGCAGTGACAGAATGGTTGCCATCTTTTTTTTTTTTTTCTTCAGTGCTGTAGAGTGGTTAAAAAATGTTACAAATCCCAGAAAGGTGTTACTGGAGACACTAAAAACCCAGTAAAACAGTAGAAAGTGTAACTAGCCACAAAATTAGTAAACCATCTGGGTTTTGTGCCTCAGTGTGCCAGGCAAATTGGTATTTTTTGTAGGATTTGTCTGAATCCAAACACTTTATCACATCTTCCAGAGGAGAGGATGAAATGAGGGCATTTTCTTTTGCAAAGCCTGTTTTTTACAGGATTTTTCTTTTTTTGTGTGTGTGTGTAGATGGCTGGGAAGTTTCTGCAGTTAGGGGGGATGCATATGGTCACACTGCATTTTTGAGTTAGGCTTTTCTTTTTATCCCCCTTTCTCTCCCCAAATCTTCCTTTTTTTTTTTCTTTTTTTTTTTTTAATTTTTTTTGGCCTAATCTTGAGCACTACAAACAGAGGCACTGATTACAGCCTCCTGGAGCTGAGGCCACGTTTGGAAGTGAAGATCCAGCCAAGAATCTCAGTGAAGGCTTTAGTGTCACTGTTTGCTTCACGTGTATGGTGGAGAGCTCCAGTTTTTCAGTCCTACACCATGCATTAATAATTCTGTCATACAAGGGCAGAGCACAGAAGTTGCAATGATTACTGCAACAATTGGGCATTGTAATGTTTGATTTACATTTCCTGATGCTGGTTTGTTCCTTTGTATGGCTTCAACTGGGGAAAATAGCAGCTGGATTCCTACAGGTAGTCTGAAAGAAGAAAAATCTTCAGACATTCAAGCTAAGTGCCACTTGCAAAGAAAAAAAAGCCTTGGAGAATGTTTCTGAAGCAGAACCCTAATCCTATGATTTAAGGATTATTTAAAAATGTTTCATTTGTGTCTTGCAACCTGTTAATAATTATATTTCAAGAAGTGCTTGGCCAACTCTCCCTCCTCACTGAGACCTCAAGGATAATGCTGCTGCTTTTATTTTCCAGGCCAGACTGTAACATTCCATGGGTTCATAATGTGTTTGTCAGTGTAATGATCTGTGCAATTATTTTGACAAGTGTGGGTAAAACCTTTATTATTTAATCAAGGATACATTTAAAGAAACAGTGGAACAGCAGTCTGCCAAGGCACTTCAGTTCTCACCTTTGGCAATCCTAAATTTCAGTAACCCTGTTAAGAAAGGCTTGAGCAATCAGTGAACAGAAACCAAGAAACATTTTGATGTCCATTATCAGAGTTTGATTGTGATGGCTTTGTGACCTCTAGTTTTAGAGCCCTCTTTTCATTTTCATGCCAGCAGAACCTTGGTTGGCATGGACTATACTGTACCTTTAATTTTCCTGATGTGTTTTTTGTGATGTTCACAGGAATGGCCATTTCAGTGAACACTGCTCATTGTTCTGTAGAGTGGTACTGGACTTGAACTGCAGTGTCATCTTTTAAAGAGCATTATAATAAAGCAAAGAGATCTGGAGCAGAATGGTGTTTAGCCTTTTTTTTTTCAGGAGATTTCAATTCATTTTAAACCCAGGAGCATTACCAGAGCTTATGTGGCCTTTTGAATGAAGTAAGGTAGTTTTTGCTGTGGTTACCATCAGAATCCTTCATAATTAAGAAAGCAGGAAGGTAATGTTACAATCAGAGGGTGAAATTCTCACTGACATTAACATGCATGTTCTTTACTGCAGTAAGGAGGGAGAAAAGAAGCTGCCAGTGCTGACAACAGAGCCAAACCCAGCTGTGTCAGATTGGTGTTTCACTGGAGTTTTAGTCTTAAATGCTAATTTAAGAGCTATTTGATTTAGGAACAGTTTTAAGAGGAAATTGGTTGCCTCCTTCCTTTAAAGAGAACTATAAAATAGAAATTAAAGTAGTAGCAAGTAGGTTTATACACTAAAGCTAATTTTTATTAGGTACTTACCACAGGAGAAAAGTTAACTTTTAAAGCAGGGTTTCTTTCCAAGGAGTGAGATTCCTCCCATGGATCCTTCAGCTGGTGGTTGTGCTTCCCATTTGGATTCTGGTTTCCTTCCTGAGCCGAGCAGCCCTGTGAGTCCTTCAGATGATTCCTCACAGCTCAGCAGGTGACTTACCTGCCACTCCTGGGCTTCACAGCTCACTGATTTTCAGGGACATTGCTGCCTTCTGAGGTGTCTAAGAGCAGGCAGTGGGGCTGTGTCCTGGTTTCTCTTCCAGCACATTCTCTTCCTTTTCCAACAGCCTTTGGGATGGCTCCAGAGCTGGTTGAGCACCATTACCTTCCCTGAACTCCACAGGTTTGGACCAGTTCACAGGTATCCCAGTACCAAAGAGGCCTCAGGACAGTGCTCAGGTTGTTCAACTCTCAACCACTTTGTTTTGCAGGGTGCAGCCACTGGGTGAAAACTCCAAAGTGTGTAAGGAAAGGGAAGCAGAGCTGGGTTGTCCTCTTGGGAAGCTGTAAAACCCAAAGTCCTGATGTCTGGGCAGTGTGATCATCCATCTGCTAAGTCACTCCTTTGCAAGGAGGCCAAAAAATGTTGGCTGGCTCTCCTTGCTCCAGCTGGTTGTTCTCTGTCAGCAAGAAGCTGGATCACACCAGGAACATGGATGGGAAGGGAAAGCCTGGCTGCCTTTCCTCAGCAAGCCCTTGGTGTTTGCTTTAGGTGAGATAAAACTGCACCATGGTTTCCTGTCCTTAAATGATGCTCTGCCAAGCTGTGAATTTCACCAGCAGTTCCACAAGAGCAACACTTAAACTGGAAAAAAAACAGAAGAGAGAGGGAAAAAAATACTAAAAAAACCTGCTAGGAGAAGCCTCCTTGTACTTGCAATGGCTGAGAACAAGTGGAAGAGACTCTGTGGTTGCTCTCTGGCTGCAAGGACTGCCAAGAACACAGCTGGGTTGTACCTCACCAGGGTTGCTGCTCAAGCAGGAAAATCCAGTGCTATCAGCTCTCCACAGTTTGTAAACCTGTTTTTGTCTTTCCCTTTCAGCTCTGCCAAAGCCTGTTCCCTCAGCTTGACTTTTGTAGCAGATAAATTGGCTTCTGCCAGGAATCCCAGGAAGGCTGGAGTGGGTTTTGATGGAAAAGTTACCCACTTCTGATGGTGCTGCTGCTTGATAGCACCAAATCTTCCTTGGATTGCTCAAGTTGCCTTAAATATAACAGTGTTTATCTATTTAGAGCAAAAACCACTCATATACACATTTTTTTTCCCTGCTCTGCTGACATGGGTGGTTAATATATGTAAATTGATGCATCAGACTCTCTAAAGGCTGCTGTGATCAAGGTCAAACAAGGGATTTTTCTTCATGGAAACCTTTCTGTGAGTTGTTCCTGCACAGGAGCTTGTTACAGTTGAGGAGTGAATTGCTATTTTCATTCTGTGCTCACAAATTTCCTCTTGATCCAGGCATCTGCTGTCACTTTGGGGCTGAACCTCAGCCCAAAACACGGGGCTTGAATGGAAATTCAGTCTCCTTAGACAGGACTCAGCCTCCCTGCTCAGGCTCCCCACTGTTACAGGGAGAACTGGAATCTAAACCCACTCAGGAGCCTCTGAACTTCTTGTCCACACCAATGTGTGACTCTGAGCTGCTTACAGGGCTTGGGCTGGAGCACAAAACACATCAAAGAAGTGGAATAAATATTCTGTGTGTTCCCTAGGCTGCTGGTGATACCCAGGTTAGTTGAATTAAACCTCTGCAGAACACTTCCCTGTCTCCAGGTCTGTTCAGTCCCTGTCCTCTGTGGTGCTGGCTACCAAGGGCTTTTTTTTTTTTTTCCCATCTTTCAGAGGTGATGTGCACCCTGGGCTCTGCTGGGGGTGGGGTCCAGAACCTCACCTGCCTTTCCCCATTCATGACCCATCCATCTCCTTCCAGAACCCATGAGGTGTCTAAGGTGTGGACCAGAGGGATGCTGCTGGTGATGATCCTCACTTCTCCTGCTTTCCTCTAGAGGGAATTGTGTTCCTGTGCATGTCTGGAGGCAGCAGAGCTTGATCGAGGTTTGATCAGCTGGATGAGGTGTTTTGCTCATGGATCTGCTCATCTACAGCCCCATCCTGTCCTTGGATGTCTGTGGCACAGCCACCACTACCTAAGCCTACATGACCCAAGTTCCTCTCCCTCAACCTTTGATTTTTACCTCCTACCTTAGAATTTTAGCTCCCCCTCTTCTCTGACTGAGTGCACCAGGCTGTAACAACTCCCAGGTTGTTGTGTTAACCCAGGTTTGGGTTTCCAGACTCTGCTGGAGAAGAAGAAGTGCAGTTCTGCAACCTGCTGCTCCTGGGAGGCTTCTCTGGAGCACCTCAGCTGCATTTTCCAGACCCCCATCTCCATCTCCCCATCAGACTGGGCTCCATCTCCTGGCTTTGACCCTTCCAACCTCCTCCTTAGGGTGGATGGAGGGAATTCAACTCATCTGCTCTGCTTCCAAGTCTCCCACCCAAGCAGGAAGCTGAAAGTTCAGGACTGTTGAAGGGTTTTAATGTTTTTTCTAAGCTGTTGAGGAATGGGAAAGTGAAGGTGAGGCAGGTTCTGTGTTGTGTTGCATAAGAGGCTTTTTTCATTGTTCTTTTTGGGTTTTTTTTTTCCACTGGAAACTCAGTGGTTCATAATGAAGGTAAATACTTGGTGGTGATTTCATTAGAGCTACAGGTCCTGAAGCAATGTAATTGAGGGGGAATGTAATTTTTCAGGGTTTTTTTTCCTTTCTTTTGTTTTATTTGTTTGTTGCAAGAGAAAGTTCTATTCCTTGGTGTTCTGTAGAACTATGACTGAGCTTTAACTGTTTAAAATTTGAAGGGCAACTGAGTTCCCCATATTCACACTTGACTGCTTGGCCTTAGCAGTTCTTATTCTGTGGAAAGAAGCAATATAGAGCCCTCTAACATCCAAATTTATTTCCTGGAACAAAACAAAGGTCACTCAATGACACGAGAGCTCCAGTTTAGATTTATAACTGGCTAATGAGAGACTGCTGAATAACCTGCTCATTTTCTGCCAGGAGAAGGTAATAAATCTCCCCAGACTTCTCAGGCTGTAAAGACACTGCTGTCCAGTCTCATTAGCAGCTTCCAGCATGGATGGGAAGGAGTTTCCATGGAGCAACATTCATCCCCTGGTGCCCAGCAATCTCAAGGCTGACTTTAATAGCTTTGAGACCATTCCCCTGGGTGCTGCTCCACGTGAGAGCCACACACAAGGTGCCCCCAGTATTGCTGACCTCCTGTTTTAACTGTTTAACTGGTTTTAACTGGTTTTCTGTTGAGGTGCTTGCTGGGAGGTGGCCTCCAGAACTTACATCAACGAGTTAAGCAGCAAACAGCCTCAGAGATGGATCCGGAGCTTTTCAGCCTGATACAAACCTTTATTTATTTATTATTATTATTATTATTATTTTCTATTTTTAAAAGCAGCAGGCAGAGCCTGGCTCCCCAACAATACTGGCAGGGTTCCAGCCAGGTGAACAAAAAGGACCTTGCAAAACCAGGGGGTTTATTGTGTTGATGTTGGCTGTGACTCTGTTTTTGGGGGCTTTTTTTTTTTTCTTCTGTGCCAAGCTGAATCAAAACCAGTGTGTGGGGCAATGGCTGGTGGCCAGCTGCAGGCTGCTGCCTTTGGAGGTGCCAGCAGGCAAGATCTCAACCTCAGCCTGCTGCCAGGATCTCCTGGCCCTTGCTGGCAGAACACCTAATCCAGGTGTCTTCTCAAGCACGACTGCAAACTTACAGTGGTTTTACAGGTACTGTGAGGTTACAGTGCTTCTCAAGAGAATTTTGATGCCTGTCATCCCCACAAACAGCTTCCTGAGCTGGATGTCACTGTGCCCTCCCTCTTCTCTCTTGGCTGAGGATTCCCAGGGCTTGAAAAAGGGGAGATAATCTATTTTAGTAGCTTCTGCTCCCTGTTTCTTTGGCTTAAGTAGAAACATCAATGTCTAATTTAAAGGCTACTTTTTACAAGGTTATTTATGGAAGCAAGAAAGGTGTTTTTTTTCCCACCTGTTTTCCATGAAGGAAGCTGGCAAGAGCTGAAATCTTTTTTACCCTGTCCTAAGTGAAGGATGCTGCAGGGCTAGGAAGGGACAAGCCCTGCTTGGCCTAGGAGCACCCTAAAGGCCCTTTTGCTGAGCCTGGGGCAGACACACCAGCATCAGAGACATCAGAGAGGATTCCAGGAGACTCCAGGAGCTGCCTGCTGAGCCTCTGTGCACAAGGGGAGCCTTTTTCCTGCGTTTATGGCATGGCCTGATCAGCAAGACAAGGGACAGAGTATCCTCCAGGAGAGCTTGGATAGAAGGAGCCTTGTTGGTGCTGCTCTCCACACAGCCAGGGCTGCAGCAGCTGTTTGGCTTGGATGGGAGCAGGAGATTGAGGTTTGTTCAGCTCCTGCATTAGCAGAGAGCTGGCTGGGATGCTGGCCAGAGGGTGGACATCCAGCTCCAGGGCTGCCTTTAACCTCCTGTCAGCTGCTGCTCACTCTGCCTGGGCAGAAATATCTTCTCTGGGTCTCTCCTGGGATGCTATGAAAATCACCTCCTGACTTGGGAAGAATTGGCAGTGCTTGTCTGGGGGTTACCAAACTCTTCACCCCTGCCTGGACTCTGAGCTTGCAAGGTGTTTGGTTTTCCCCTCTGAAATGTTTCAGCATCCATCCCCTGGGAATCTGGGAGCCCAGCTGTCCCCATCCAAAATCTCACTGGTGACCTGGTGACAAAAATCTTCTGATGATTTTACTTTTGGCAAGGGTAAGGAAGACCCTGGAAGCACAGACAGCCCAGGGCCAGCTGAGCCAGGATGGCAGGCAGGACAAACTGCTCCTCCTCTCTCCTGCCATCCTTCAGCTGCTTTAGGACACTGAGCTCCTTCAGGAGTGCCAAAAGTTGTGTGGTCCCACATGCCAGCTCTCTGCTCCTCCAGGCAGGAGGGACACAGGTTGAGGTTTGGACCTCAGCTCTGGCCACAGCATCCTCACATCTTGCAGCTCTAACCTGAGCTGGGTGGATGTACTGATATTAAGGTGCAAAAAAATGGTGATGCTGGCAGGGTCTGCTTGTGCTGATGGGGCTGTTGGCCAAGGAGCTGATGAACTGCTGCAAATGATGAGCTGACTAAAGGCAACATTTAGTGTACTGCTGCTTTATGAGGCTTCAGATTGAAGCAGAATCTTCTTAGCTGACCCAGCTTCCTTCCTTTCCCTCACCCCCATCTCCTCCCCATTCTTTTTTGGTGGATTTCCCCTTTTTTTTGGTCCTCTGTGCCAGCCAGTAGTTTTCCCTCCTTCTTTAGCTAACGGAAATCTAATTGCACATGTATCAGATGGATGTAATTAACCATCTCCACATCCCAGTCCCTCTGCTGATTTCTTTACTCAGTGCTACAACTTTCAGGGCAGCTCTGGCCTGCAGAAAATACCTCAAACAACAAAAAATGCCTGGTGATACCTGAGGTGAGGACCAGTGCCTGCAGGGAGGAAACAGCACCCTGGGGGCAAACAGCTTGGCACCAGCACAGCCCCAGCCTCATCAGTGCCAGCTCTTGCTAATTACAGCCTCAGCTCCTCCATGTGATGGCTGTCACCAAGAGGAACGGCTCAAGCTGCTCTGAGCCCAATTTTTAGCAAGTGCTGGATGCAGCCCACCCTGAGGAGAGTTGGGAAGCACTGGGAGAGGAGGATGAGGTCAAGCCCCATGGGAATGGCCCATCCTGACCCCTTGGCAGTGTAAGGAAGGAGATGCTTTCTCCATTGCTGATCAAACCACGCATCCCCCATCCCGCAGCCTGCGGGACTCACCTAGATAAAAGAAGCAGAAAGGCCACTTGTCCCCAAATCTGTCACCTCCCCGGCTCAGGGCTGGAATTTGGCCGGAATGGAGCGGGTTGAGGAAGCAGCCAAACCATGCTGGGATTGCAGGAGGCTCCTCCTACGGAGAGGGAAGGAAGGAGAGGCGGGTAGCAGGAGCCCGCAGCTCCAGGGCTGCCTTACCTGCACCTTGCCCGCGGGCTGGGGACCGCATCTCCGTGTCCCCCATCCTTTTGGGGGGGGAGGGGGTGCGAAGCCCCCGGCTTTCCCCGCACCCCCGGGTACAGCTCCAGCCCGACATGGAGAGTCTGAGCACCAACCTGAAGAAAAAAGCCACGGAGCAGCACTACAGGGCAGAGGTGATGATCGCGGGAGAGCAGCTGAGGTAGGAGGTGCCCCCGGGGTTCTTCTCCAGGCTGGGACAGGGATGTGCCCTGGGGCTCTGGGTTTTACCCCCTCTTTAGCAGGAAACTCAAAGTTTTATCCTTGAGAAAGTGCTTCCTCCCCAGGTGCTGCTGTCCCCCTCCTCCCTGGTGTCTGCTGACCCTTCCTTCACCCCCCAAACCAGAGGTGAACCAGATCCTCTCCTGCATCCTCTGCTGCTCCTCTCTGAGCATCTCCTGAGCTCCTTCTCCAGGTGCCAGGGGACTGAGAGGTAGGTTTAGGTGGCAACAGGTTTCCTTAAGCCCTTTGCATCCCTCCTTAAAGCCAGAGCCTGATGTGGTGGCACTGAGCAAGGTCCCCTGGCCCTGGCTGGGCTATGGGGGTGATTTGGGGTGATTTGGGAGGTTGTCCCTTGGGTGCCACAGATGAACACAGCAGCATGAAGCATCTTCCTTCTTGGCAGTCACTTTGCAAACTTCTGCTGGGTGGTAGTCCCAGGTTTTGAGCAGCTTCTGGGTTTTATTTGTTTGTTTCTTCTGATGAAGACAGAAATATATTCTCTGCAAGGAACTCTGTGCTGAGAAAGGGTTTTCCCTGTGCATCTGGGGTCAGAAACTCACCCTTGCTTTGAAGCATGTGGCTCTTGGCTTTTCTAACTCCTGAGCAGACTTCGTTTGGTTGTATCTGGAGCTGTTCTGTTTTCCTTTGAAATGGGGGTGGAAAATAGGAAATACATCCTTGAAAAACGTAAAAAGCTCAGAGCCCAAGTTTGTTAGCATCAGTTTCCTAAAATTAGCTCTGTGTGGCTATTTTGTCCATTCTCAGTGAGTCAAGGTAGCCTTAGCTTTATTATTTGTACTGTATCAAGAATTGATAATTTCCAGCTCAGGATTAGGCTTGGCAGTGCCTGGGAGAGGTAAAGAGGCATCAGCCTTTCTGTAGTGTTTGCTGTCCTTGCTGTGAGGATTTGAAAACGAGCTGAACTTTCTCATGGGGAAAAGCAGGAGCTGCTCTAAGAGCCACTTGTTTCATTCCAGTGTCTCAGTGCAGGAGATGTAAAGTTATGACTTTTTCCATCCTGTGGGCAGGGCAGCATTATTCATATTTATAGTGCCAGCATTTTGCTCATTTTTGAGCTCAAAAAAATAACAAACACTTTTCTGAGGGTGACCAAGGCTCTCACAGCAGGTTGGGATATTGATCTTCTTGCTCCTGTTCAGTTTGCAGCCCCAGGGGGTACCTGGTGCAGGTTATCTCTGGTGGAAAGGGTGGTAGGAGAAGTGGGGGTGGAGGTGTCTTAAAGCTCAGACCTGCTCTGCTTTTTGGTGTCCTCAGCTGCTTCATGCCCCTGACCTGGAGCTTTTTGTTGCAAGGAGAAGAGTGGGGGGGTTTAATCTTGAGTGACTTCTCTTCTTCAGCCAGGATTTATGGGTGATGGGGCTGAAAGCCCAGGAAGGACCCAGCAGTGCAGAGAGGGGGTGTCCTTTTGCTGGTGGCTTGGCATGGAGCTGCCCTGTCTGGGCAGGAGTCTGTTCCCAATGCAGCAAGACTGGAAGGAGCTGCTGGTGTGAGGTGTAAAACCCAGGGAGGAAGGTGAAGAGATGGACACCAAGCTGCCACGGGGCTCCTCCTTCCCTTGCAGCTCATCTGGCTGGAAGGAGAATGGGAGGGTGCAGAGCAGAGCATGCTGAGTGCTTGATCTGCTCTGAGGATCTTACAGCCTGGCAGGTAAGGAGTTATGATATAAATCTTCCCAAGGACCAGGTGTTAGTGAGATAACAATGGGGAAACTTTGCCCCTGTGCTCAGCAGTGGGGAGGCCACAGCTTGAGTCCTGTGTCCAGTTCTGGGCCCCTCAGCTCAGGAAGGAGATTGAGGTGCTGGAGCAGGTCCAAAGGAGGCAACTGGGCTGGTGAAGGGATCCAGCACAGATCCTATGAGGAGAGGCTGAGGGAGCTGGGGGTGTTGAGGCTGGAGAAGAGGAGGCTCAGGGGAGACCTCATCACTCTCTACAACTCCTGAAAGGAGGTTGGAGCCAGGGGGGGGTTGGGCTCTTTTCCCAGGCAACTCTCAGCAAGACAAGAGGGCAGGGTCTCAAGTTGTGCCAGGGGAGGTTTAGGTTGGAGATGAGAAAGAATTTCTTTCTGGAGAGGGTGATCAGGCATTGGAATGGGCTGCCCAGGGAAGTAGTGGATTCTCCGTGTCTGGAGATCTTTCCAAAGAGCCTGGATGTGGCACTGAGTGCCATGGGCTGGGAACCACGGGGGGAGTGGATCAAGGGTTGGACTTGATGAGCTCTGAGGTCCCTTCCAACCCAGCCAATTCTATGATTCTATGAAACTGAGGCAGAGAGGCTGGATGATGCTTCAGGCAACAGCATGTGTGTCCACGTTGTCCTTTCCTGATTTTTTCCCAGGTAAGGAATAAAGAAATGCATAAAGGAGCCTCCATAAAGCTTGCCCTGGCTCTGTAAGCTTCCATCAACAAATCCTGCTGCTGTATCTACAGAAAACCTCAAACATTTGTTTTTCCCAGCACTCTGCTTCCTGCCCTGCCTCCCCACCATTGTGTTTAATCAAACAAACCTTTGCTCCATCTTCACAGTTCTTTGGCTTCCCAGCAAGTTTTCAAATCCCTCTGAATTTGGTTTGGCCAGAGGGATGAGTCTGTTCAGTGTCAGGATGAGTTCCCCAGCCAGGAATTGCTGAAGAAGCCAAGGATGAGGGAATGCTTGGTGGGGATGGCCAGGAGCAAAACCAGTCCTAAAGGAATCAAGGGAAAAGTGGCCACTGGGCTTTGGGCTCTCTGCTTTTCCCTTTGCTTCCATGGGGATGCAGCTTTTTAATCCATGGAAGGGGGAAGAGGAGCTTTGGGTCTCTCCCCATCATCCAAAAAATGAAGATAAAAATTTCCCTTGGTATTTTTATCCCAGGTTTCATGGGGCTGCTGGCTCACTGACTTCTGCTGTTTGTCTTGATTCAGACCCAGAAACTTGCTTGGAAATCACACCAGTTGGACTGGGTGCTGGGTGCTCCTGGGTGGTGTTCAGTGAGAGAGTCCCAATTAGTCACTGCTAATTGCAAGAGATGGTTTATCTGCAGAGAGAGGTGCTGGAAAAAAGGGCTTTGAATTCACACACCCTGCTGCAACCTGAATTTCTCAAGTGTAGACAAGTCCTTGTGCACTCTCCTCGTGGTCAAGTGAGCAAGCTGCTCTTTAATAATTACTCTGTTAAGCTGCATTAATCACCCTGCCACGTAGAATGCACTTTATAACTTTATGTCTTGGGCAGAAAAAAGGAGAGGAGAGAAAGGATTTTTTTCCTACAAGGAAGAAAATGGTGACCTCAGCCACTCTTCCCAAATTTTCCAAGGTGCTGAGTGGTTTATTTGGATGCCTGAACTGAGGCACTGGGGATTAAAATGCTCCTACCTGGGTGCTCTGGAAATTGGGCTCACTTCAGGGCACGTAGCTGAAGGTGCCAAAATTCCTGGCTAAAAATCGTGGGTTTCAAGGAGTTTTGGTGGTTCTGTGTTCATAGAATCACAGAACTGGCTGGGTTGGAAGGGACCTCAGAGCTCATCAAGTCCAACCCTTGATCCACTCCCCCCGTGGTTCCCAGCCCATGGCACTCAGTGCCACATCCAGGCTCTTTGGAAAGATCTCCAGACACGGAGAATCCACTACTTCCCTGGGCAGCCCATTCCAATGCCTGATCACCCTCTCCAGAAAGAAATTCTTTCTCATCTCCAACCTAAACCTCCCCTGGCACAACTTGAGACCCTGCCCTCTTGTCTTGCTGAGAGTTGCCTGGGAAAAGAGCCCAACCCCCCCCTGGCTCCAACCTCCTTTCAGGGAGTTGGAGAGAGTGATGAGGTCTCCCCTGAGCCTCCTCTTCTCCAGCCTCAACACCCCCAGCTCCCTCAGCCTCTCCTCACAGGATCTGTGCTGGATCCCTTCACCAGCCCAGTTGCCTCCTTTGGACCTGCTCCAGCACCTCAATCTCCTTCCTGAGCTGAGGGGCCCAGAACTGGACACAGGACTCGAGGTGTGGCCTCACCAGGGCTGAGCACAGGGGCAGAATCCCTTCCCTGGACCTGCTGGCCACGCTGTTCCTGAGCCAGCCCAGGATGCCATTGGCCTTCTTGGCCACCTGGGCACACTGCTGGCTCCTCTTCAGCTTCCTGGCAATCCAGACTCCCAGGTCCCTTTCTGCCACTCTGTGCCCAGCCTGGAGCTCCCCATGGGGTTGTTGTGGCCAAAGTGCAGGACCCGGCACTTGGAATGTTGAACCTCATCCCGTTGGGATCATCCCAACTCTCCAGTCTGTCCAGGTCCCTCTGCAGAGCCCTCCTGCCTTCCAGCTGATCCACACTCCCCCCAGCTTGGTGTCACCTGCGAATTTGGGTGTTGAACTTGGGTCTCTAGAAGTGGGGATTCTTCCTGGAGGACTCAGGGGACACTGCAGTCACCAAGTGCTCAATTTTCAGAGGTCAAGATGAGAACTACGTGATCAGAATGCCCTTAAAATATTAATTTTTCAGCACTGGGGATGCTGAGGGCTGGGAAGTTGTGGCTGGTGCTGGAGATTCTACTCTCATTTTCCCATCCATTTAAATACAAGCAGGGAAATAAAACATCTCTGTTCCACTTTGGGCTGCCCCAGGCATGCCAAAACCTTTCCCCTCTCCCCCAGAATGTACTGGGGATTTTGCAGCCTGGCACTGGAACAAACTGGGGTTTGCTGGGGGCATTTTGCCTGAACGTGCCCTGTCCAGCAGCTCTTCCCCAGATGGGCCGTGGTTCTTGCTGCCTTTTGCTCAGCACTGAGGTTTATGGGGATTTTGGGGGGTTTTGTTTTGTTTCTGGGCTTGGTTTGTTGTTGTTTTGGTTTTTGCCCTTTTTTTCCTCTTTTTTTCCCCCTGTTTTTTTCCCCCCTTTTCTCCCCTTTTTCCCATCCTTTTCTCCCCCTTCCCCCCCTTTCCTCCCCCCTTTCTCCCCTTTTTTCCCCTCTTCTTCCCCCTTTTTTCCCTCTTTTCCCCCCCTTTTCCCCCCCTTTTCCCCTCCCCTTTTCCCCCCCCTTTTCCCCCCCCTTTTTCCCCCCCTTTTCCCCCCCTTTTCCCCCCCTTTTCCCCCTTTTCCCCCCCCTTTTCCCCCCCTTTTCCCCCCCTTTTCCCCCCCTTTTCCCCCCTTTTTCCCCCCCCTTTTCCCCCCCCTTTTTCCTCCCTTTTTCTCCCCTTTTTCTCCCCCTTTTTCTCCCCCTTTTTCTCCCCCCTTTTTCTCCCCCTTTTCTCCCCTTTTCTCCCCTTTTTCCCCCTTTTTCCCCCTTTTTCCCCCTTTTTCCCCCTTTTCCCCCCCTTTTTCCCCTTTTCCCCTTTTCCCCCTTTTCCCCCTTTTCCCCCCTTTTCCCCCCTTTTCCCCCCTTTTCCCCCTTTTCCCCCCTTTTCCCCCTTTTCCCCCTTTTCTTTCCTTTTCTTTCCTTTCTTCCTTTCTTCCTTTTCTTCCTTTTTCATTTTTCCTTTCTCCTTTTTCCCCTTTTTCCCCTTTTTCCCCTTTTTCCCCTTTTTCCCCTTTTTCCCCTTTTTCCCCTTTTTCCCCTTTTTCCCCTTTTTTCCTTTTTTCCCTTTTTTCGCTCCTTTTTTCCTTTTTCTTTTTTCCCTTTTTCCCCCCACAGCTCTGCCTTTCACCAAGGTCACAGAGCCTGAATAAGAATAAAAATAACAATAATAATTCTGCCTTTGCAGTGCCAACCAAACCCTTTGCTCACCTCGGACACCTTCCAACCCCCAAGTGCTGCCCAGCCAGGAGCCTTTCCCAAGAACCAACCCTCCTGTCCCAGCAAGCCTTTTATCCTCCTTTTATTCTTTTTATTTTTAATTTCCTTTTTTTCCCCCTGTCCAGGGGGGGGGGGGCAGCTTTTGGCACCCAGCCAGCTCACACCATAGCACTGCACATCCTTCCTTTAAAACTGATTTTTCTTGGCAAGGTTGTTGGCAGCTGGGTGATGGAGTTGTGTCCTTCTGGATAGAATTTGTCCTCCAGAATTTAGCAAATAATAAACAAGAGGAAAAAAAAAACAAAACACAAGGACACCAAATCCAGGCATCTCCCTCTGCCCTGGGTCTGCAGGGAAAACTTTAAAAAAAAGTTTAAAAAAAAAATATTCCTGTCCTGGTCCTTCTTCTGATGGAAAGGTTTCAGAATAACTGTATTTTTAATTTATTTTTTAAAAAATCCCAGGTTTTAGTGGTATCTTTGGCTGAAATTCTCTTTTCTTGTATGGTTTTTTTCGCCCAGATTTTTTTAGGATGTTTAGTATATTTTTTTAGGATATTTAATGGATTTTCTTTAGGATATTTAATAGATTTTTTTAAGATATTGAATAGATTTTTTTAGGATATTTAAGACTTCTTGCATATGGTGCCTGACACTCTTATCCTGCTGCATCCCATGGGCATTTTCCAGGCTTGGTATTTTGGGAACAGCCAGGATTCCAGGGCAAAAGTTTGGCACCTGGACAGACCTCCTGCCAGGCTGGGTTTGGCATGAACACAGCAGATCCCTGTGGCTCCTTGAGGTCCTTTTTAAGTCAAAGCCAGACTCAGCTGGGTGCCTGGCACCCCTGGAATCTTTTTCCTGGAGTCCCAGCCTAACCATGACACCAGGGTTTTCAGGAGAGGACACTTCTTGTTCTGGGAAAGCCCTGTCCCAGTCTATCCCAGTTTGAACCAGGCCAGGGCAAGCTTTATGGAGGCTCCTTTATGCATTTCTTTATTCCTTACTTGGGAAAAAACCAGGAAAGCACAACGTGGACACACATGCTGTTGCCTGAAGCATCATCCAGCCTCTCTGCCTCAGTTTCATATAATCATAGAATCGACTGGGTTGGAAGGGACCTCAGAGATCATCAAGTCCAACCCTTGATCCACTCCCCCCGTGGTTCCCAGCCCATGGCACTCAGTGCCACATCCAGGCTCTTTGGAAAGATCTCCAGACACGGAGAATCCACTCCTTCCCTGGGCAGCCCATTCCAATGCCTGATCACCCTCTCCAGAAAGAAATTCTTTCTCATCTCCAACCTAAACCTCCCCTGGCACAACTTGAGACCCTGCCCTCTTGTCTTGCTGAGAGTTGCCTGGGAAAAGAGCCCAACCCACCCCTGGCTCCAACCTCCTTTCAGGGAGTTGGAGAGAGTGATGAGGTCTCCCCTGAGCCTCCTCTTCTCCAGCCTCAACACCCCCAGCTCCCTCAGCCCTTCCTCACAGCAATTCTGCTGGATCCCTTCACAGCCTCCTTGCTCTTCTCTGGACCTGCTCCAGCACCTCAATCTCCTTCCTGAGCTGAGGGGCCCAGAACTGGACACAGGACTCGAGGTGTGAAGAAGAAGAGCCAAGCACTGCCATTCCTGCTCCCCCCCTGAGCTGGGACTGAGTCTTTGCCCTGGGGGCAGCTCCATCTTGGCTTTCATGGTTCTAGGGAAGGAGAAGTAGGCACAGAATGGCACTGAGATGACAAATAGCTGTACTGTTAATTTTTTTCCTATGATTTGGCCCTCCTCACCCCGCTTCAGTGAGCTGTTGTGTATTTTGAACAAAAAAACCAAGGCTGGTGCAGGCACTTAGACACCCTGAGGAGTGGTAGGAGAGAAGATGATGGTGCAGGGCAGCTCCTTCCTGGTGCATCCTTGGAAAAGCCAAGAGGATTGGTTGAATTTATTTTTTTTAAGTTGTGGGGTGCTTGCCAGAAGTCCCAAACCACCCCTCACCGAGGGTTACAAACCCCCAATTCCCCTTGCAAAAATTCCCCTGGATGCTCAGTTGGGTTTTTTTTGTTTTTTTTCCCTCCAGGCTTCGTCTCCATGATGGGAAGCTGATCAAGGACAGACGTTACCACCTCCGAACTTACCCCAACTGCTTCGTGGCAAAGGAGCTGACAGACTGGCTGATTGACCACAAAGAGGCACCCGACAGGGAGACAGGGATCCGACTGATGCAGAAGCTGATGGATCACTACATCATCCATCACGGTGTGTCTGGGGGTCCCCACTGCCCCCCCGGGTCTCCCCAGGGAGGTGGCTGTGGGTCTGGGTAACCCCTGTGGGACCTTTCCATGGGTCAGGGCTCCTGGAGGTGATGGGCAGGCATGAGGATGTGTGGGGTGGGATCTAGGCACTGGTAAGGAGTTTCTGGTGGGGGTCTTACTGGAAAGCAAGTTTAGTATCACCTCTGAAAGCAAGTTCAGTGAGCTGGGGGGGGTGTGTTTGTACCCAAACTGGTCTGGGTCATGTTTGTGTCATGCAGAAGTGGAAGCTGAAGTGCTTCACATGCTTCATAGCTGCAGAAAAATTCATTTTTTTACCATAAAAACCCTCAGTTCCTCAGTTTCCCCATCCGTGCTGGTGTGGGACAAGTAGGGGTGTGGAGTCCTCATCACTCAAAAAAATTACCTGGTTCCTGTCAACCTGGGCCTGAAGCAGCCCCTTGGGAATTGTGGGTGTGATGCCATTTCAAAGCTATACCTGTTAAAAGACACCCCCCAAAAAAAGAAAAAAAAAAAAAGGGAAAAATAGCAGCTTGGTGCTCAAGCCCAGCTCTGAGTCTTCAGGCTTTGTTCTTTTTAAAAATTATTTGGAACTTTCAGGAGTTTTGGACTAACTCAGCTCATGTCCTGTGCTCTTTGCTTGTCCTGGGGCTGCAGAGCAATCCCTGAGGTCCTGATATAACGAGTGCTGCAGACTGGCCAGGAGATGTTTCTTTCCTTGGGATTTTCAGGCCCAAGAAGGAACAAAAGTCCTGGGTTTCCAACCCTCAAGGGGTTGTTGCTGAGCTGCTCACTCTGGGCTGAGCTCTCTTGCTGCCAAGTTTGGGACACAGGAGCTTTGGTAGCCTGGAGCTGGGTGATGGTTTGTCACAAGAAGTCACATCCCAGTGAGTTCTAGTGAATGTTTGAGTGCCTGGATCCAAACTCAGGCTTTCCCAAGGTCTGCTGTGGCCATCAGGAGCTTCAGACCTTTGTAATCCTGTCCTCTGGGGACTTAAGGCTGGGATGCTGATTGCTGAGGGACACAGAGAAGGACATGGCTTGAACCCCCTATCACCTTGAACCCAGAGCCTGTGGAGCTCTGCCTGTCCCCTGTCCCTGATGTCCCTGCTCTGGACTCCTCCTTTCAGTCTGTGATGAGCACTCAGATTACAAGGATGCCAAACTCCTGTACCGCTTCCGCAAGGACGATGGGACCTTCCCTCTCAGCAAGGATGTGAAGGTGTTCCTGAGAGGGCAGAGCCTGTATGAGAAGTATGTGAGTCCTTACTCTACAAAACAGCTCTCAGCAAGGGGTGGTGGGTGCTGGGGCTGCTGCCTGTGCTTGCTGGGGGTGCTTGCTGGGAGCCAGGGCTGCAGTTTGTTCTTTTCCTCCCTCTCAGCACCCTGTGTCCAACCCAAACCATGTTGGGATGCTATGGAATGCTGTTTCCTGAGTTTTCTCACAGCTGTAGGACAACCAGCATCTATGGGGCTGGGAGAGGAGCTGTGCTCTGAGCTCAAGGGTGTTTCTGAGGGCTCCAGCCATGAGGGTTGGAGCCTTCCCAGGGTGGACACATCCAGTGGCCACTCCCAGCCCTCCTGCAGCCTCCCTGAGGGAGCTGTTTCCACCAGAGTCAGCAGGTACAGGATTTTCAGGGTCATCATGGGCCCGGATCCCTGCACCTCGTTCAGCCTATTTGCAAAATTTATCATGGAAAGGCTGTTTCTCAGGCAGCAAACCCCTCCCACCTCCAGTTGTTTAGCTTTCTTTATGTTGATTAATTCTGGTTCTAAGCCCACGAGTAACTTTGTAAGGCTGGGTTCCATCACAGAGCCCCCTCTGATTGTTAAAGGAAATAACCCCTTCCCCTCTTCTCCACCCTCCATGCCTGGCAGTCAAATTGACAAACTGGCCCTCGGGGACAAATCCTTCAGCCAGGCAGGCTGGGATTTCGGGTCTGTCCCCTGGCAAGACCCCCATCACTTGTCCTTTGCTTTTTGCTCGCAGTGGTGGCCGTGGGAGTGGGGAGAGCATCCAGAGCATCCAGAGCATCTCACAGCTGAGCCCGCTGCACCCTCTCGTGGACACACTGGATGTAGCTCTGGCATTCTATGTGCTGCAAACCGAGCTGGGCTTTACTGAACTGCGCCTTTTCCACCAGTTTGGACCCCCTGCCCTTTGGGTTGCTTGCTTGGCTTTCCCATGGGGTCTCCAGCCGAGGTCTCAGCAGAACTTCCTTTGCTGAAGTCGCTGGGATGAAGATGTACAGAGCTTCCTGGGAGCAGCTCTGGTTTCCCTTTCCCTCCCCAAATTCCTCCCAGGCAGGAATGTTGGGGGCTGTAACACTTTGCCTGCTTCTCCTGGCCCCCAGCTCCCGGCTGGGACAGCAGCATCCTTGTCCCAGGAGCCTTGTCCCTTGTCCCAGGAGCCTTGTCCCTTGTCTCACGGGAGCCTTGTCCCACCTCTGCCCCAGGCTGCTGAACGTGGAAGGTTCAATCCTGAAGGTGAGGGAGGAGAACGCGGTCAAATACCAAAGGACTTTCCTGGGCTGTGAACTGATCGATTGGCTCCTGCAGGAGGGGGAAGCAGAGAACAGAAAGGAAGCGGTGGAGCTGGGCCGGGCACTGCTGGAACATGGGATCATCCAGCACGGTGAGCCTGGAAGGGAAGGCAGGGATGAGCCGGGCTAAGGACAAATCCCCATTCATGGCACGCAACAAGTGCTGGGGAAGTGCCCGCTTGGAGACGGCAAATGGAGCCTTTGAGTTCTATGTTTGGAGCGGGGTGACCTTTGAAATCCGAGCCGTCTGCCACTTGGAGCTGAAAGCTGAGAGATCGCTCTTCTGGTCTTCAAAGCCTCCCCGACCCGCAGGGCTGGGTTTGGAGGGCTGGGAGGATGTGATGTTCAGCTCCCCTTGGCAGGAGATCAGGGGATCCGCAGGAATTAAACTGCCAGTTCAGAAGGCAAGAAGCCCTCTGAGTGTCCTGGGACAGGCCCTGAGTGTCCTGGGACAGGGACGAGTGACAGAGGGCTGTGATGTGGTGGTACAGCTCTGCTGGGATGTGGCATCCCTTGGGAGGTGGTCTTGCTGCTTCTCCTCTGCAGGAAGCATTTTGAAAGGGTCAGAGAAGTTGCAGAAGCATTAAACCCTCATTCATTTGGGTCCCCCAATGTATTTGCTATCTATTTTTTTTCACCCCTCTCAGCCTTTCCCTCCTCTCCTGTTCTCTCCCAGTCTCCAACAGGCATCACTTCTTTGACAGTGACATCCTCTACCAGTTCTGGATCAACTTTCGGCGGAGGCGTCGTCTCACGGAGTTACTCAATGAGAACTCTTCCCGTGCCCTCTCGGAGAGCCCAGACAGCCCCTTCTGTCTTCGCAAGCTCAACCCGGACCCAGGCAACACCAGTTTTCTCTCTGGTAACTCTGGAGGGGTGTGAAAGCAAGGATCACAAGAGCAGATTGCCCCGGAGGTGAGGGGGTTGCTCCAGCAGAGGGTAGGGGGTTCCTCCAGGCATCCCATCCCGTGAGCACCCTTCCCATTTGGGTGTAATGGATGTCACAGTGCAGTCTCTGCCACAGGTCCCCACCTCAGGAAAATAACTCAATTTACCACCCACTCAGCTCTTGGTCTTTATTTGAAGCTGGTTTTATTCTTTTGAAGCTCAAGTGCCATCTTCAGTGCATGATTACCTGGTAGATGGGGGTCAGGCTGGTGGTGGAAATTTATTTTAAACTCCTGTGTGCCTTCCTTGGGTAATTAAGGATTTTTTCTGCCTCTTTCAGTCCAGCCCAACAAGGAGATCAAGGTTGCAGTTCGGAGGAGCAGCATCACTTCCCTTGCTGGAAACTCCAACCCTTACTTCAGCACTACTCCTGCTCTGCTCTTCCCTCCCGTGGCTGAGTGCAACCCCAAATCAGGTCTGAGCTTCTGCATTGCCCTCTCCTTGCCCGGGACACATCTGGTCCTCCAGGGCATGGGCTAGCTCAAGCCTCAGCTCTAAAGCCATCCACTGTCAGCCTGGTGGCTTGCAAAAGGAGGGGGTCAACCTCACTTGGTTGTGAGGTGTGATGTGAAAAGTTGTGCAAGTGTTTTGAGAAAGGGTGAGATGAAAGCAAAGATTTCCGTGGGCAGCAACCTTGGCTGGTTCTAACATCTGCTCTCCAGCCCCTGGGAATCCCCAAGCTGCCTCCTTATGCACTTTCCTGTAGGAAAGCCTTGATTCTGATAGGATCTGTCACCTTCTGCTCTAGTGCTAAAGAGACCTGTCAGCAATGAAGAGCTCCTGTCCCCTGGGGCCCCATACATCAAGAAAACTCTGACTGTGAGTGACCAGAGCTTCTGGTGGTGCCAACACCAAGCTGCCTGCCTGCTTTTTGATAGCTTTCTGCTGCTCTGGCCTTGCTGTGTTGAAACTTTGCATGGCCCATCCATCAGCACTGCTCCTCCTTGGCCAGTCCCAGCAGGCCACTGTCTGCAGATGTTCTTCTTGGTGAAACTGTGCAGCCCCTGCTTTAGTTTGTTTTGTATCAGAGAGGGGGAGGTCAGGAGAGAAAATGTTTCCTGAGCACAAAACCTCCCCTTTCTGTTTCATCCAGCTCCATGCAAACTGTAAGATCAGACAAAGCTGAGACTTTGTCACCCCATGCCCTGTCACAGGGATTTCTTGCAGGGCTTTGTGCAGGTTCCTGCTGCACACCAGATCTTTTGGTGCCATCCATCAGCATCTGGTGGAGCAGCACCCCACTGGGAGCACCCAAGGGCCACCCTTCCTTAGGATGGGCTTTTTTTCACATCCAGCATGAACGCACCAAAAAGGCTCCAGGTTGGTGCAGACACCTTGAGTTTGGGGATTTTGCTTTCCTAATTATTTCTGAGGGTGCAGGATGGGTCAAGGCAGGGCTGGTGGGATGCAAGACAGCTCCTGCCCTGAGGCTCCTCTTCTTCTTGTTTATTTTTGTATAGAACATCTCAGGCCTTTCCTGCCCACCTTTGAGAGGGGGAAGCTCAGCATTTAGGAAGCACGAGGGCTGGCTTGGCACAAGGGAGGGTCACAGAGGAGCTGTGGCTTAGGTTCCCACATGAGCTCTTGTAAAAAAATTAGTGGGAAGGAGCAAGAAAACTAAAGCTGGTGCTCAGTGTGGCATGTCTGAGGACGTGCTGTTCATTCTCCTCCTGAATGCTCTTGCCCTGCCCTTCAACTCTGCCAGCCTGAGCCTTTCATGGCTCATTTCCTTCTGCTTAGCTCTGCAGTTGCTGTTATTTATTTATATGGGTAATGTGCAAAGTCCTTTGGGAATTCCTTTTCTCCTTCAGTCACATCAGATGGCTGCAGTGCTACAGCAAACTCTCCTGACAGACCCAGAGCAGAGTGGGGAAGGAAAAAAAAAACAAAACAAGAGTGGCCATTTCCACCTGGGAAATTCTCTCCTGTGCCAAGCAAAGGCTCCGTGTGCCCTCTCTGCAAAAGTTCTCAACATGCCTTGCACTTCAGCTTCATTCTACCTGTGCTTCACTCTTCTGGAATATGAGTTAGGAAACAGCTTTGCAGATAGCAATTCACCCATGGATCTGCATCCACTTGGTGTGAAACCCTCTCTCTCCCACCCATGTCAGATTAGGACCATGAGCAGAGCCCTCCAGCTCACCAGGAACTGTTGCATCTCCTCTCTCCAGCCTGTTCCTTGTTGTTGTTGGTTTTTTTAAACCTTTTTGTTTGTTTGTTTTTAGCCTTTTTTTCTGCTTGGAGATTGTGAGGGTTGCTGTGGGCTGGGGGTTTGTGGTCTGAGAAGGAAGTGCTAAGAGACCTCTCTCCCACCCATGTCAGATTAGAACCATGAGCAGAGCCCTCCAGCTCACCAGGACCTGTTGCATCTCCTCTCTCCAGCCTGTTCCTTGTTTGTTGTTTTTTTTTTTTTTAACCTTTTTTTTCTGCTTGTAGATTGTGGGGGATGCTGTGAGCTGGGGGTTTGTGGGCTGGGGGTTTGTGGTCTGAGAAGGAAGTGCTAAAGAGACCTCTCTCCCACCCATGTCAGATTAGAACCATGAGCAGAGCTCTCCAGCTCATCAGGAACTGTTGCATCTCCTCTCTCCAGCCTGTTCCTTGTTGTTTTTTTTTAAAACCTTTTTTTTTCTGCTTGTAGATTGTGGGGGATGCTGTGGGCTGGGGGTTTGTGGTCCGAGGAGGAAGACCTTGCCACATCCAGGCAGTGGATCCTGGAGGACCTGCTGCTGCTGCAGGGATGAAGGTACTGGTACTGCTTCCAGCAGTGGCCTCACCACAGGCATCACTTGGAGCTGGTTACAGCATCACGTGTCCCTCTTTCAGCTTTTTGGCCTGAACACATCCTCTGTGAAAATCCCAACTTCTGCAGAGGGATTCAGTTGGATTCTGTGAGCATGTGGAGCCTGGGGGCAGAGGGAAGGATGCTCTGAGCAGGCAAAGCGCACCCACTGGGGATTTGCCCCTTGCCAGGACAGCAGAGGGGCTAAAAAAACCCCTAAAAACTAAAAAGAAAACCACAGCCAACCTCTGTCAAAACGAAGCTGTCCCTGTGGAAAGACTCTGGAGCTGTCAGAATTGTTTGAGCTGCTAAAAAACAAGGCAGAGAATTCCCAGTTAAAACTGTGTTTGACCCCAGTGCAGCAGGGAAGGAGCAGAGCTGGGTCCTGACTCCTCTGCTCCTGGGATTTAACACATTTTGTGTTTCTCTGCTGGTACCAAAGTCATCTTGTGTGGAACTATTCCCCACCCCCTAAAAAAAAAAAAAAAAAAAATAATCAATAATAATAATAATAATAAAAAAAGGCTGATGCCTTGGTTGCTTTCACCAGGTACCTTCCAGTGCTCACCTGGAATGAACTGAGGTCTTGAAACACCTTTCAGATCCAGGCAGGTTTTGAGCCTGGGGTTTTAGGGTGAATTTAAAAAAGAGAATGAAAAAAAGAATGAAAAAAAGAGACTGAAAAAAAGAGAAGAGTTCCACCCTTCTCTCTGGAAGGCCCAGCAGGGAGGGAGTAATTTCTGGAAGCTGATGTAGGGGTAATGTCCCAGGGATCCATGGAATAAAGGAGCCTTCAGAGCCAGGCCTCTGACTCCTTCTTTGCTTCAGGCAGGAGCAGAAGGGAGCAGGTGAAATTTATTTCATTTGCTGAAGAACCCAGGTTCATTTCTTCTGCCCTAATCTTATTTGGTAGCAAATTGCTAGAGGTTAACTCTGTGCCTCAGCTCCATCTGTGAGATGAACCCCTGCTCACTGATCAGCCTTGGTTTTTTTCCTCTGTTAGCACAGACTAAATCCCATTGGTGTCCCCCCCAGCCCCTTTTTTTTTAATTTGTTTTATTTTCTTTTTTTTTTCTCTCTCTCTCTTTTTTTTTTTTTCCTTTTTTTCTTTTTTTCCCTTGTTTTTTCTTTTTTTCTTTTTCCCCCTTCTTCCCCTTCTTACCCCTCTTCCCCCTTCTTCCCCCTTCTTCCCCTTCTTCCCCCCTTCTTCCCCCTTTTCCCCCTTTTCCCCCTTTTCCCCCCTTTTTCCTCTTTCCCCCCTTTTCCCCTTTTTCTCCCCGTTTTTTCCCTTTTCCCCTTTTTCTCCCCCTTCCCTCCTTTCTCCCCTTTTCCCCTTTTCCCCTTTTCCCCTTTTCCCCTTTTCCCCCTTTTCCCCCCCTTTTTCCTCTTTTCCCCCCTTTTCCCCTTTTTCTCCCCGTTTTTCCCCTTTTTCCCCTTTTTCTCCCCTTCCCTCCTTTCTCCCCTTTTCCCCTTTTCCCCTTTTCCCCTTTTCCCCTTTTCCCCCTTTTCCCCCCTTTTTCCTCTTTCCCCCCTTTCCCCTTTTTCTCCCCGTTTTTTCCCCTTTTTCCCCTTTTTCTCCCCCTTCCCTCCTTTCTCCCCCTTTTCCCCTTTTCCCCTTTTCCCCTTTCCCCTTTTCCCCCTTTTCCCCCTTTCTCCCCTTTCCTCCCTTTCCTCCCTTTCCTCCCTTTTCCCCCTTTTCCCCCTTTTCCCCCTTCCTCCCTTTCCCCTTTTCCCCCTTTTCCCCCTTTTCCCCCTTTTCCCCCTTTTCCCCCTTTTCCCCTTTTTCCACCTTTCCCCCCTTTTCCCCATTTTCCCCTTTTTCCCCTTTTCCCTTTTTCCCTTTTCCCCTTTTTCCCCCTTTTCCCTTTTTTCCTTTTTTCCTTTTTTCCCTTTTTCCCTTTTTTTCTTTGTCCCTTTTTTCCCTTTTTTCCCTTTTCCCCTTTTTCCTTTTTTTCCCTTTTCCCTTTTTTCCCTTTTTTTTCCTTTTTTTTTTTCTTTTTTCCCTTTTTTTTCTTTTTTCCCTTTTTCCTTATTTTTTTTTTTTCTTTTTGGTGACACAGTGATAGCATCACAGTGCCTGTAGGGCCCATATGATTTCATAGCAAGTTATTTGTGTGGCATCCTCCAGCTCTACTCTGTCAGGGGCAGAAGGTGACACCCCCACCCCCCCCCTTTTCCTTTCCTCTCCTTGCAGGTCTGCCAGTTTGTTTTCTCAGTCAATGGGATGTGTGGTTTGCACCTGGACTATCAGACCATCAGCAGCCTCATCATGACAGGGCCACGAACTCTGGTCATGGAAGTCATGGAAGCCATTGAATGAGCAAAGGAGTTTTTTTTTCCACCACTGCTGGAAAAAGCAGGACACAGCCCAAAGTGAGGATGGGACCGTGGGGAGGACCAAGCTTGAGCTTTCCCTCTGCAATATTAGCCATGCATTTGAATATATTTGCAAATAAACCCATTCTGATTGATGGATCTGGAGGGTGTTTGAGTATTTGGCTTGACTTGATCTTGAGAGCATCTCATCCTGCTGCTCCTTTTTAATGCACATCAGGAAACCAACCCCCAGAACAAGCTGCTGACCCAGAGAAGCTGAAAGGTACCAGCAGGGAGGCAGCAAAAAGTTTGATCCCAAGCAAGTGAGTATGTCTGAGCATCCCTGAGCTGCCTGCTGAGAGCACAAAGTTCTTTCCAGATGGCACAGCAACACTCAAGAAAATAAGGAAAAAGCCAGAGTGTTTTGTGCTTCCTGGCAAGAAAGTCCAAGGCTCCTGCTACTCTCAGGCTCACAGCCAGGACTGGTTGCTCTTCCCAGCTGAGACTTCCAGGCTTGGGCCTTTTTTCTCCCCACCACCCCCTAATAATGCTTAAATTCCTGAACCAGCTTCACCTCAGCCTGGAGCCAGCAGCCTTGTGATGGGGGCACTGGGGAGAAGCCCTGAGCAGTGGCTGCCCAAAGGGAAACGTGTCATGGGCTGAGTTTGGCTTCAGGAGGGCACAAAAATGAGGGAAAGCCACCAAACCCCAAGCCCCTGGGCTCTGCTGAGCCTGGGATGATGGAATTTGCAGGATATTCCTCTGCAGGCTACCCTGAAAGTGAACTGACTGCAGGGTAAGAGGTAATAATGAGAAAGAAGGGAGGGTTTCTTGCCTTCCCCCTGCTTGTGATCGGCCTGCAGTGCTGTGCATCATTTCCAGCTCTCCTACTTAGGGCAGGTCCCTGTCTGCAGCTCTTTTGGCCTCCAACCAAGTCTTGGAAGAAAAAAAAAGTGAACAAAACCAAAGAAAACCACAAAACACACCCTCCCAAATGGTAATTCTGATTTGTGTTGAAGTGGGAGCTGACTTTCCTGGAAAATCTGGCATCAGGTATTGCATTCCTGCTGGCTGCTTCCTTTTCCCTGGGGATGAAGGGCTGTGTGTTATCCCAGTGCTGATCATAGAATCATAGAATCGACTGGGTTGGAAGGGACCTCAGAGATCATCAAGTCCAACCCTTGAGTTGATGCAGAGGTAAGAGGCTGACTTGGAGCTCAGCATTCCTGGAAAATGGTCCAAGCAAGACGTTTGCACTGATAATCCACTGGGGGACCTTCCAGCCCCTAAGTGAAACCAGACAAGCTTTTAAGCCAATTTCTCAAGATATTCAGTTGTTCTCAAGATGCTCAGATGTTCAAGATGCTCAGTAGGAAGGCCAAGCAGCACCCAGAGGCTTTGGTGCTGCTTAAACTCTGGTTCATGTTGCTGCTTAGGGAGGGGTTTGGGTGGCCCCAAGGATTAATCCAGTGTTGGGAATGAATGAAAGTCACAGCCAGGAAACTACAGCTCTGTGTGGGCACCTTGGGAAAGGCCAGAAAGCTGCAAGCTGAATGTCAGCACTGGAAGCAGCTCTAGATTTTTCTGATATAAATAGAGGATGAATTTTAGCTCTGGAGCTGAATTGCCTGAAAGGAAATTGCCCTTCCCTTTCTCACCCCCTAATTTTAAACTAAACTCTAACAAATCTGAGCAATAACTAAAATCCAGCAGGAATTACAGGAGAGGTAATTTGGTGTATTTATATGTCAGGCAACCAATGCTCCATGTTTTGATTTAATAAGACTGAAGTGCTTCATTTTGGGGTCATCGTTTGCCTTTATAATTGTGATGCTTTTAAATACTTCCCTGGATGACAGAAAGCTGCAATGAGCTACCAAATGTTTATTTATTGTGCAAAAGACTAGGAAAAAAAGGGTTTTTTTCCCATCTAACTTGACACTTCAAGACGTGCCTGTGTTTCCTATGGATCTGCAGTTGTGGGGTTCCCTTGGCTGACTCTGTTTGCAATGGGTGAGTGGTGCTGCCTCCCGTTGTGGTGACAAAAGCCACTTTCCAGTCATCTCATTCTTGGGATGATTCTTTTCTGAAAAAGGTTTTGGCCTGGGGCTGGGGACCACTTGTTGGGGGTCAGGGCTGTATCCCCCAGCAGCACCATTTGAGCTCCAGTTGATGATTCAACCTCTGGCCCTACAAAAACTTACAGATGTGCTTCATTTCCTTAAAAAAAATTAAATAATTAAAAAACTCCCACAACTAACAAATAAATCAATGCAATTTGCCTTCAGTACAACCCCTTTCCTTGAGATTGTGAATGGGGCTGGGACTGACTTCATCCCTGGACCTGCCAGGGGGTGGGACCCACAATTCGTTGTCAAGCTCAGCGTGCAGAGTCCCAAAACAATTTAATATTTAGTTAGCAAAACCCACTAAAAACTCTTTGCTGGGTTATTTTTTTTCCCCCTCCAGCAGCTGGCTCTCTGCTTTCCAGACAGGCTTTATTTAGCTGCTTGGAGGCAAAGCACTGAGAGGGAGGTGGGGGAATCTCTGCCCCTCTCCCCCGCTCTCCCTCCCCTTCCTGATCCCTCCGGACGTCTGGGGATGGAACCTCTCAGCATCACGCCGAGGAGCAGACGAAGCTCCGGGGCTGCTTCTCCAAGGATTGAAGAATGTAAGCTGGATTGGTTGCAACATTCCCGGCTGACTCCAGGGAAAATCCAGGCTGTGCTCCACAGGAGGGTCGGTGGCTCCGTCCCGGTTCGGTTTGCAAGGGATGCCAAGGAGGGGCTGAGTTCTTTTGGGGATTGGTGGAGGAAAGAACTTCTGGTTCTGTAGTAGGTTCTGTAGGGTTTGTAGTATTTTTTTTTTGGAGGAACTTTGGAGGGTTTTGCTCTCTGGGGAACTTGGAGCTGGGGCAGCTGAGCTCGGGGCAGGAAATGGTGATGGAGCTTGGGCAGGAATGGTGATGGAGCTCAGGAAAACTTGGTGGAGTTGTCCCAGGACTCGTGTTGGTTTGCAGGTCAGCTCTAAATATTGCCAGGGCTGCTTCATCAAATGCACTTTTGGTGTTTTGTGTTGGTTTTGGCTTTTTTTTTTTTTCCCCTTCCTTCTCTTTTTGAGGTCCATAATATAAAACCTGTGGTTGTGTCCCCTGCCCAAGCAGGAATTTGGACCTTGATGATCTTTAAGGTCCTACCAACCCAAACCAGTCTGGGACCCTAAATAGCTGCTGGGCAGGAACAGTGCTTGGAAAGGTTTGATAGCAAGAACTCTTGGCTGGGTGGGCTTTAGGTCTTTTTAGATATCCCCAGACTGTGGCTCTGGAGGGAGGATATGGCCCCAAACCCCCATTTTTAGTTGTGCTGATTTAACACACAGCAGTGATTTTTTTAAGTTACTTTATTTTTCACAACATACTCTTTGCCTTTAATCAAAACACCCACTTTAACATTTCCTGCACAAATAAGGGGATCTCTGAGTGCCCTTAACCTCCAAATCTCCTCTGAGCACACAGCTGGGGACAGCAGGAAGTGGTGTGTGTCCCTCACACCCATTTTCCAGGCCCTGGAAATGCCACATGCTCCATGTGTTGCTGTCTCCAAATTCCTTCCCTGGGTGAGGAACAGGAGAGAGGCACTGGCATGCTGCCTGATGTCACATTGTCCCCATCCATCTCAGCCAGGCTGATGGTGGCACCAGTGACACCAGAAATGGATGGGAAAGGACCAGGGAAATCCATCAGGTAACCCAGGGAAGGGGAATCTGCATGGTAGGGAAGAGAGAGAGCTCCTCCTCCAGCTGTGTGTCCTCCAGCATTCCAAATGGGTGGATTTGTGACTCCTGCTTTAGGGGTGGGAAAAGGGAAGTTGGAGAAAAGGGGAAAAAATAGCAATGGGTTTGCCCCTGAGCTTGGGAAGAAGGGAAGAATCCTTGCTCCTTGTTTTAGTGACAGTAAAGATCCCCATCCTGGGACTGAGGGGATCCAGCCTGGCTTAATTAATGAATATTAATGAATATTAACCTTGTCACCTCTGCTGACACCTGAGGGTGGGAGATCCTGGCTGCACAATCCAGGGGATTTGCCAGGGTTTGGCATCCCATCTGCCAGCAGAGCCCCAGGGAAGCTGCCAGATAATCCAGAGCAGCTCAGTGGCATTGCAGAATGGCTCAAAGGAACTGGGAATTCAGGGTTTTTTTTCCAATATGCAGCTGTTTTGTGGTGTTTGGCAGGTCCAGTCTGCAGCCAGGGCTTTGTTTTTCTCTGTCAGATCCCTGAGACCCCCTTGTGAAATGGTTTTTTTATAAGTGATGACTTCATCTTATTAGCTGGGGGGAAAAAAAAAACAAAAACCAACAACAAACGAAGTGTTTCCCCATGGCTGTGGGTTCCAGTTACACTGCAGTTGTTCTGGATAACCTGATCTTCAAGCAGAAAAAAAAAAACTCCTCACAGACTGAATTAGGGTGGTTACCACCTCCCTGTTCTAACTTCCATATTTTTCCATTCGTTCTTACAATAATTTAGAACTGATCTAAATCCCAGGAGATCATGGCCGGGTCAGTTACTTGTGTATATATATTTTTTTTTCTTTGAAATGGCTAAAAAGTCTGATGTGTTAGAAGGGAAACAGGCATCAGCCTGAGGTGAGGAGCTTTGCCTGCTCAGAGTTCTCCTCTAAAGGTTTTCCCCCTTCTGATCAGCACAGGAATTGCAGGGACATGAGAAAGGTTCTCTGTGTTTGTCTGTCTACAAATATTGATTCCTGATAATCGGTTTTAATGAATTCTGTATGATTTAAAAGTTGCTCTGGAATCTCTGTCTGTCCAGTGATGTGGCCAATATTGCTGATTCCCATGACCAGAACCCAGAACATATTGGACCTCTCTTGAGGCTGTCCAACAAGAATGTCAGATAATGCACAGAATTTGTAGGAATATTCATCCCTCCCTCCTTCTCTTCCTCCTTCTCTTCCTCCCTCCCTCCTTCCTCCATCCATCCCTCCCTCCATCCCTCCCTCCAATCATCCATCCCTTCATCCCTCCCTCCCTCCCTCCCTCCCTCCCTCCATCCTTTCACCCATCCCTCCCTCCATCCCTCCCTCCATCCCTCCCTCCAATCATCCATCCCTTCATCCATCCATCCATCCTTTCACCCATCCCTCCATCCATCCATCCCTCTATCCCTCCCTCCATCCCTCCATCCATCCATCCATCCATCCATCCATCCTTTCACCCATCCCTCCCTCCCTCCCTCCATCCATCCATCCATCATCCATCCATCCATCCATCCATCCATCCATCCTTTCACCCATCCCTCCCTCCTCCATCCCTCCATCCACCCAGTGCTGCCAATGCTTCAGGGAGCTCTGGATCTCAGCTTGTGGTTCCTCAGCTGAAGTCTGCAAAAAAAATCCTGAGTCTTGTCATGGTGCAAAGTAATTCTTCACTCTCTCTTCTGGTGTTTGCCTTCCCCTAGGCCCTGCTCACCATGCTGCTTCACACTTGTTTCTTTTTTGCCTGCCTGCCCGTGGTGAGCCATGTCTGGGGACGAGGGGGCCAAGGTAAGGACCTCACCTGCAATTCCCTGTGCTCTGCATCTCCTCTGGCTTTTGGCACCTCATTCAAGGCACATTCCCAATCACAGGGAGGATTTGAGGGCTTGCTGCACTTTGGGGTTTGCTGGGGAAGCTCCAAACAGCCCCAGCCCAGACCCAAAAAGCAGCAGGGATGTTGGGGACCCAGCCTGGGGGAGGATTTCCATCCCTCCCCACCCTGCAGAGCCTGTCCTCATCACTGCCCCCAGGCCAGCCTGCCTCTCCCATGCACTAGGGCTGCATTTCAGCCTGGGTAAGCAATGAAAGGTGTTTGTGTGAGCTGCAAATGGAGCCTGAAAAAGAGGAATAAAAAGTGGGGTTGGCTCTGTCAGACCCTGCAACCATCCCCTGCTCTGCAGCTGTTGCTTTGGGTGGGTGTGGGATGGGTGGTGCAACACCTGGATGAGAAAGCACACGGGGTGCCTTCCTCCTGGACCATGATAACACTCCCCATGTACCATAAATGATCAGGAGACACCCACAGCACCTCCCTGTGTCTTTTCTGAGGTTGAAGACTATTCTAGTCCACCTGAACCTCCTGTGGAAGTGGTCAGCACCGTATAGGTGATGGCATTTCAGAGTTAGGACAGGTCCCCACGCTCTCTGTCTTCCAGAACAGCCTCTGCAGTTCTGGTTACAGCATCAAACAGGGCACACCCAGCCCAGGGCAAGGAAACAGTGAAGCTTTCATGGCACTGGATTCATTTGCATCCAGCACATAATGGTGCTTTAGAGGATGCTGTCCTTTCTGCTCTGGCTGGGGACATTCTTGTCTTCTTAGCGTTTGGGCTCCTGGAGTGATGGCTGAGGAGCTGGACCACACTTGGCCAAGAGAAGACAGCTCCATGTTTAACCTAAGGATGAATTCCCCTCATTGTTCCATGATCTTTTACCATTTCTCTTGGGCAGGATTCTGGGATTTGATTTGGGCTCTCATCCCTCTTCCCTGTGTTTTCCTTCCTCCCTTCAGATTCGCCTGGGCTGAGATGTGAATCTGAGCTTTGTTCCCCCAAAATAGTTATCTGCTTGTTGGGCAGCCTGCAGGAAGCTTCTGCAAGGAAAGGTTAAGGCACAGATGTGTGGCTGAGGCAAGCAAGTCCTCACTGCCAGCTCTGATGGCTTTCCTGGGCTGGGACTTCATGGCAAAGATGTCAGGAGATGTCTGGATGTTGTAGGACACCAGATTAGGGACTTGAGGAGCCCGTGAGTTATCATCCTGCAGGAACTGAACTGTTATTTACACTTTATCAGGTTTCCTTTCCTTTTTTCTTTCCTTTTTTTCTTTCCCCTTTCCTTTCCTTTCCTTTCCTTTCCTTTCCTTTCCTTTCCTTTCCTTTCTTTCCTTTCCTTTCCTTTCCTTTCCTTTCCTTTCCTTTCCTTTCCTTTCCTTTCCTTTCCTTTCCTTTCCTTTCCTTCTCTTCCTTCTCTTTCCTTCTCTTTCTCCTTCTTTCTTTCTCTTTTTTCTTTCTTTCTTTTCTCTTTTTCTTTCTCCTTCCTCTTTCTTCTTCTTTCTCTTCTCTCTTTCTCTTTTCTCTTTCTTTCCCTTTTCTCTTTCTTTCCCTTTTTTCTTTCTTTCTCCTTCCTCTTTCTTTCTCCTTTCTCTCTCTCTGTCTCCCTTTCCTGCCAGCAGTTTCCATGCAGCACCAGGGGATGCTCAGGATTTGCAGGGGAAGGGGAAGGTTTGCTCAGCACAGGAACCATTCCCATGTCCATGGAGGAGATGCTGACTCCCGTGGTGCTGTGTGTGGGATCAGAGGAAGGAACTGGATCCCTAAAAACCCATCCATGTCTCCTCTTCCCCAGGCTCAGGCCGCCTGAAACTCACTGTCCTCTCAGAAGACAGGCTGCAAATGAAATGGAAAGAGGCTGAAGGGAACCTCCAGGGCTACAAAATTCGGGTGAAACCCATGGCAGGTGGGTGTGGAGGGGAAAAACCCAGCAAGGATTTGTGTTTGAGTTCCACCTGAGCTCCACCCTCTGACTGGTGGACAAGAGGACTTCAATAAGAGCATCATCTAAACCTTAGATACAAGGCACAGAAATTGGTTGGGTATTTTCCTAAGCAGGATTTTTAAATAAATGAAATATTTCCTAGTCATTGCCCAGGCTTTACCCTCAGCAGCTCTTTGGGAAGTTGGCAAGTGGTGCTCTAATGCTCAATGTTGGACACGTGTCAGGGATTTGAAAAAAACAAACAAACAAAAAAAACCCCCAAATGTTCTCAGCTCTGGATTATGAAAAAAGAGTAGAAAAAACCACAGATCCACAGAACTAAAAAAAAAAAAAAAAAGAGAGAAAAAAGGAGTGGCTGAGGTCCCTAGGCAGACATTCTCTGCATTTCAGCAGTGCTTTTGTTACTGTCAGCTTCAATTTAAGCTCCAGCAGTCTCTGAACTGTGGCTTCATCCCACCCCAGGGGACTCAGAGCAAGAAGTCATGCTGAAAACCAAGACTCCCAAAGCCACAGTGGGGGGCTGAGCCCCACCAAGGAATACACACTGCAGGTCTACGTGCTCAATGGCTCCCAGGAAGCTCTGTTTGCCAAGAGGAAATTTGTGAGTAAGTAGAGGGAGCTCCAATGGAGCCTTCAGGGAGCTCCAGAGGCTGTTGGAGATGTGGCTCCTCAGAGCTCATCCCCTGGAGGACACGTGGAAAATCACTACTGCTTGGGTTGGAAGGTAGAAAGGGGGTGGGGAAGAAGGGGATGATGGTGAGGGGGGACTGTGACTCACAAGCCTGTCTAGATTGACTTTTTCTTCTTGGTTTTGGTTTTCCTGCAGTAGAGGAGCTCAAAAATGCATCCAGAGTAGGAATAACAGGAGAAACTCAGGAGCTGGCTCAGGAAAGAATCTCACTGCTTCAGGGAGCTTGGGAAGTGGGCAGAATGGGGTGGCAGGGGTCACCCCCCCACCCTGAACACCATCCTGATGCCACCAGGTGGGTGCATTGGCCATCCTGGGGTGATAGGTTGGTTTGGAGCCATAGGTTCTGCCCTGCTGCCATGGATGGAGCATTAAACACAACTGACCCTAAAAACACTCCCACCCTTCCCCTGCAGCACCTTTTTCCCCAGGGATTTTGATTCCCAGTGAGCCAGACTGGCCCAGCTTCAGCTCTTCCATGCACCTCTTAACTTCAAAAAGACAGGAAACAGCCTCAAAACACTTGCCCCTCATGGCAGGCAAAGTGCCCATCCTGGCCAGGCAGGTTCAAACGTTCAAATTCAGCAGGTACAGCCAAACCCTTCAGTTTGGGAGCAGATCCTATGAGAACAGGCTGCTCCCTAGGCACTGGGTGATGATGGCCAAGATCCTGGGCTGCAGGTGGTCTACAAGAAAGTGGGAAAACACAACAAGGGACAACAGGGGTTTTTTTGTGGTTTTTTTATTTTTGGAGCACAGCAAAGGACAGAGCTGAAAAGAAAAGGCAGAAAGGGAGCCAAGCAAAGGGCTCAGGAGAAACCATCAGAAACCAGCCCAGCCTGGAGGCCAGCATCACAGAAGCAACAACCACCAAGTCAGCCCAGCACGTTCCTGCAAGCTCAGAGGGGGATTCTCAAGGGAAAGAAAGAGCCAGCAAGGATTCACTGAGACGAGGTGAGAGGGTTTCAAATGTGTCTTCCTTCTTCTTTCCCACTGGTTTCCCTAAAGCTTGTTGAACCCATCCCAGTGTCACCAGGATTCTCAAGAATCCCAGTGCTGCTGATTGGTCTTTTAGATGATCTGAGGAACTGTCAGGGCTCACTGGAGAAGTTTGGGGTTCTGCAGAACATCACAGACTTTCAGACAAACTGGAGCTAGGTCAAAAATTCCCCTCCAGATGGTTTAATTTCATTTCCCTCTATTCTCTCTCTTCGTGTTGCTACCTCCCCCTGTCTCTGGCAGATCCATGTAAGAGTTTGCATTCAACACTCTCCTCCAACCTTTCCAAGCCTTCAGAAGGGGAGAAGCACATGGGTGATGTTTGTTACCCAACCTGCTCCACCTTCTGCACTTGTTCTTCATGTTTCATGGCAGCTGATCCACGATGATCCTTCAGATCCATCAGCTGAGGCTATGGAGGGGCAGATGAAGTGGTGGGACTGGGATGGGTCCTCCCTTGGTCGTTTGAGACCAGTAGGAACCCATGGCTGTGAAAAGAGCTATTAGAGCACCCTCTTTGCAGCTCATTGAATCCTGAGGGCATCATCTTCCTCCCTCCACCAAAGATGGGAAATGTCCCACCTGAAAATTATTTGGGGAAGATGCATCTGCTCAGCAACGTGCCCTGAGCTGCAAGCCTGGGGTGGGGGGACAGGCAGGGCTCCAGGATCTGTGACACCAGCAGGGTTGTTCCAGAGGGATTGGATTTCTTATAAAGCCATGAAATAATTATAGCCCAGAGGGGATCTCCTGATGGAATGGAATGGAATGAAGCAATCACCTGCAATTCAGGGAGACTGAGGCGAGATAAAAGGGAAAAGGAGCTGACAGCTGGCAGAGAACAGGGCTTGGGCCACCCTTCCTGACAGCTTTAACCCCTTCCTGGCACACTCCCCAGAGAACACACTCCTGGCACTCAGCTGTGCTCCTCACTCCCTGGGTACTGAGAGGAGGAACCTTTAGCCACGGGGTTTTCTCAGGATGCTGGGATGCTCCAGGCTGGCAGATGGACTGATCCTTCATCCATCCAGACACCCAGCCTCACACTGCAGATGTGTTTTTTCCTCTTCCTCTTCCTCTTTCTCTCCCTCTCCCTCTCCTCTTCCCTCTCCTCTCCCTCCTTCCTCTCCCTCTCCCTCTCCCTCTCCCTCTCCCTCTCCCTCTCCCTCTCCCTCTCCCTCTCCTTCTTTCTCTCTCTCTTTTCTCTTTTTCTCTCTTTTTTCTCTTTTTTCTTCTTTTTCTCTTTTTTTCTCTTTTCTCTTTCTCCTCTTTTCTCCCCTCTGAAGCAGTTTTTCCTCCTTTCTGATTTCCTCTCTCACTATCCAGCCTTATCTATCCCCCCAGGTTCCCAGTCCCAGTGTGACACCACTGCCAGGACTGACCTCATCCTGCTCGTGGATGGATCCTGGAGCATCGGCCGCAACAACTTCAAGCTCATCAAGGACTTCCTCAGCAATCTGCTCTCCCCATTCCCCATTGCCCAAGACAAGATACGAGTGGTAGGACACTTTCCTCTTTTCCTGACCTTGGGTAGCTCATGCCTGAAGGTTCCTTGCTCTCTGGGGTTCTGTGCTACTCTCAGCAGCTTTTAGTCCTTCAGGAGCAGCTTTTCCCAGCAAGCTGTGGCCTCTGGTGGCTGCCAGCGATAGCTGCAGGGAGCAGGAGTGATGTTTCCTGAGCTGAGATCCCTTTGGGATTTGCTGCCTACCTGCGAGGATGCTCTCAGCTCCACAGCACTGCCCAGGCAGGAGTGGTGTCAATCCCAGGCTAGAGCTCAGCTGGAAATGGACCTGTGCTGGTCCGGAGTGATGGTAACTCTGGCCAGGCTGTCTGGGAAGTAGAATGGTGTAAAATCCTTCCCACTCCTTGCAGCCCAATCGTCCCTCCCTGGTTGACACTGAGATCTCATCAATCACTCGAGGGCATCACCCCAGGGTTCAGCACCTGGGTTCTGAGCCATCACCTCAAGGATCATGCAGAGAAGTGGAGCTAGGAACCAGATTTGCACCACCTCACATATTTTTTAATTTTTTTTTTTCCTTTTTTCCATTATTTTATGCCATCCTCCCCCAACAAGCCTCCCCAGACAAATCTCCTCTTGCAGCTCCTCTGCCTGCACGATGCTGACAGCTCTTGCCTTCCCCAGGGCTGTCCCAGTACAGCAGTGATCCTCCCGCACAGAATGGGACTGAGCTCTTACTCGACAAGGGAGCAAGTGCTGGAAGCTGTGAGGAGCCTGAGGTACAAGGGTGGCAACACCTTTACAGGTAACTCCATCTCCCAGGTCCCTGCTACATCATCCCTGCAGTGGGAAAAGCTGCTCCCGTGGGATGACATCCCCTGTGGGGACGGAGGAGGCAGGGAAAAGGGTAATGGTGTTGGTGGGGGGTTGTCTGTGAGGTTGGGGCACAAGCACCTCTGATTCCTCCCCAGGTCTGGCGCTCACCCACGTCCTGGAGCAGAATCTGAAACCAGAGGCTGGTGCCCGCCTGGAGGCTGAGAAGTTTGTTGTACTCCTGACTGATGGAAAATCCCAAGATGATGCCAACCTGGCTGCCCAGACCTTGAAGAACCTGGGCATTGAGATATTTGCCATTGGTGAGATCAAAGCCATTGATAAAAGCACAGGGCAATGCCAGGCTGCTTTTGGTCTTGTTCAGGTCGGAAGTTTTGGTCCCTCAATTTTGACAGAAGCATCCTGAGGCTGTAGGATGCAGGGGGTGAGACCTCACTAGGTTGTGGCTAAGATTATTAATATTAACCTCACCCATGTGGGAGGCTCTGTTGGGACAGGAGGATGATGCTGGACCCATCCTGCCTCTTAAAAACCAAGATGGAAGCAGGAGGCAGAAGCTGCTCCTCTCTGGGGTTTTTTTTCACAGCCACATTTTCTGCTCTGGTTGCAGGGGTGAAGAATGCAGATGAGGCAGAGCTGAAGCAAGTGGCCTCAGAGCCTCTGGAGCTCACGGTTTACAACGTGCTGGATTTCCCTCTGCTGAGCTCTCTGGTTGCCAGGCTCACCCAGGTCCTCTGCACCAGGATCAAAGAGAAAAGCAACAAGGAAAATGCAGGTGACATGAAAGGAGGTCTGAGCTGCCTTCTGCTCACCATCCACCTTCCTGCCTGCCTCTTTCTCATGCCATGAGAAACTCCACCACTCTCTCAGCACTACCTAACCCTCCTCCTCCAGAGCTGATCTGCTTGCTCAGCTCTCTTGCTGCCTACAATGGTCCTTGGCAGGTCAGGGTGTTGATCTGTTTGTGGTTGTTGTCTTCTACAAGAGATTCTGCTCTCCCACTCTCCCCCAGCTGTAGCCTCTCTGCTGTCCCTAACAAGTCACAGGGAGATGTCACCTCTGGGTGTTTCCATTCTGATGCTTTAGAAATCTGCTTTTGGCCTCTCAGCCATTCTTACCAAGGCTTTGGATAATTCCAGGTGGATATAATCACCCAGTAACAGTAACTATTGGTGTAGGGAAGAGGGGGGACTTCTTTTCCCTCACCCTTTAGCATGTGGTGTGATAAATGTGTTGTAGCCATCTCCTTTTCTGAGTTTCTCTTAACTAAAGAGGAATCAGAGAAAGGAGAAGGGCTTATTTGAGAATATATTAGAGAAAAATAGATGGAGAAAATGTGAAGGTAGGAAGAGGAGATGATAAAGCTAAACACACATCTGCTTTGCTTTAAATGCTGGATCTTCAAGGTAATTTCCAAGCTAAAACCAGACAGCCAATTTCTTCCACTTGTACCATCAGCATGAGAGTGAAGAACCACTCCAGAAGTTAGCTTAGATCTTCAGGAGAAATACCAGGCTCATACTTCCATCTCTCTCCACTCCAAGATTGGCCTGAGGAGGACAAGAAAGCCTCACTCAAGTCAAGCAGACTTTTGTTTCAGTGCTCCTGAGATCCATAAAAATGAATCGATTCCTCCTTATTAATTTGATATAATTAGACCTTTCTCAAAGGTGCAGATTAGGCAAAAGAAAGATGGGGCTGCTCAAAAGAGAACCCAAAATATCTTCTGCTTGTTCAGTTTGACAAATTTTCCTGGGTGAGGAGAGCTGGATCCTCTTTTGGTTACAGCCAAAAATTCAGACTTGTGTTGAAAAAGTATTCCCAGCAAAACCCACAGCCTGTTCTCTATGGAATATTTATGTCCTCTGTACACCCAGCTTTTAAATATTTAATTCAGAGCAGTTTGGAGCAGTTCATGTAGGGGAGGAGGCTGTCACTTGATTTGAGACATGTCACTTATTTATGAGCTGGAAAGTATCAAAGGCATAAAAATAAGAAAATAACTGTGGTTTTCATTCCTAGGCAGCACTGTGAAAGATCCCCTGAGAACAGGGGTCCCCAGCTGAGCCCAGCTGACCTTAAAATGTCAGCTGTGACCTCTAAGAGCATGCACTTGAGCTGGAGTCCTCCTCTGAGACCACCCAAGAAATATCGGATTGTTTATTCCCAGCTAAAGGTGGTAGCAGCAAAGAGGTGAGAGTTCTCTCTGGACAAGTGAGTTTGCAGGATCTTTCAGATGGTGGCTGGGAATTTGAGGAGAATTGAGCAGGCAAAGAGAGGAAGAGAGAGATGCAGTTCTTGTGGGACCACCTAATCCCAGGCAGGAAATTAAAAGCACGTGGAGTGAAAATGTGATCAGCTGGTAGGATGGTGATGTAGAAGAGGATAGCAGGTCATCTTGCAGGATGCTAAATAAATCTTGAAATTGATGGAAATCCTAAAAGTTGTACCAGGGATGACTTCTCTCTTCTGTAATGTTATCCCTCCCCTGAAGCATCTGTCTTGACTCGAAGAGGACACGCAGGTACACGGAGCTGCCCAAGGATGCTCATCTGGGCTTGATGTGACTTGGAAAAGCAAATCCAAGTTGTTGATGGGTTTCCATCGGTTCCACTGAGAGCATTTCCTTAGAGGACAATTGCTTGTTGCTTGTTGCCTCTTCTCTGGTCTGTGGAGATGCTAGGGGGCCCAAAATTCAGAGGACAACTGGGTTTCTCCTGACCCATCTGCCAGGAAGAAGGCACCTTTCTTAGGGACTGGCACCTCCCTGTCTTGACAGCCCTGCTTTGTGCTTTCAGGTGGTTTTGGATGGAGCCATCTCCTCTGTGCAGCTCTCCAACCTGACCTCCCAGACGGAGTATCTGGTGTCAGTGTTCCCTATTTATGAGACGGGTGTTGGGGATGGGCTGAGAGGCGTCAGCTCCACACGTAGGTCGTGAGTAGAGAGAATTCTGCTGTGGCAGGGTTGTGAGAGGAGAGAAAAAAGCTGCTCTTTCCTTCTGACCTTCTCAGACAGGAGCCTGGTGTTGTAATTTCCCCCTCCCTCAAGTTCAACCTGCCTGCAGCTATCTCCATCCAGGGAGATGTTCAGAATCTCACCAGAGAAGCCTCTGAGCAATCTGCTGCCATTTGGCCCTGCTTGGACCTACAGGCTGTACCAGAGACCTTCAGGGACCCCTTTCCACCTACATCATTCTGCAAAGGAAACACACCATGCTAGAAATATCTCACAACCCCTTGCCATTGGTTTTATCCCCACCCCCCAAATAAAATTAACCTAATTGTCTGGCAGCTCCACAGTGTTAGAGGTGGGGTGGATTTCCATCAACTGCTGCAAAGCCAGGGCTGCTCTGGTGTTGGAGCTGCTGGAAACCTCAGACACTGAAGATATTTCCCTGCTTTCTTTTTCCCTTCAGTGCCTTTGTCTTCCCCTCGTGCCCTGCGTGTCTCTGAGCTGACCCACAACAGCATCAGACTCAGATGGGAGGCAACCCAGGGAGCCACCCAGTACCTGGTGCTCTGCTCTGCAGCCCCTGATGGAGAAGAGGACTATACAAGTGAGGTAGAGTTCATGAGAAGAGCAATAATATTGTTGTTTTTTCCTCCTCTGTCTGGGATTTTAGTTCTAGCCAACCTTTGTGAATTGGTATTGAGTTTGAAAAAATAATTTAAAAAAATAATTTTTACCTGGTGCTCTGCTCTGCAGCCCCTGATGGAGAAGAGGACTTTACAAGTGAGGTAGTTCATGAGAACAGAAATAATGTTGGGTTTTTTCCTCTTCTGTCTGGGATTTTAGTTCTAGCCAACCTTTGTGAATTGCTATTGTGTTCAAAAAAATAATTTTAAAAGCTGTCATCGTTGTTGCCAGCAACATCTTTCATGGAAGACTTTTATTATTATTATTTATTTTTTTTTTAGTGGTGTATCTCACAGTGACTTAGAGCTGCCAGGTTTTCCCATGGGAAATCAAGGCATAGAGAGAGAAGTGACTGCCTCGTGGGGCATTGGGAACCCAGACACTGAACTTGCATCTCTGCAGCTCCAAGTGGAACTGCTGCATCCTTGAGGCTGTACATAAATGTCTTTGCTTTGTTTATCTAAAAATGTTCAGTGAAAATCTGTGAGGGCTTCGGGTTGGTTTTCACTGCTCTCTAAACACAGAGCTGTGACACTGCATAAGAATCAAACAAGACTCAGTGAATGAGAAATCCTTTAAGCTCCCTTTGCTGTGTGTGCATTTTAATGAGTTATTTGGAGTAGCTGTAGCCTGAGGATATGAATTTATTTTTTATAAAAAGGAGGAGGGGGAACATGTATGTGACTCAGATTCCACCTCCCCTGAATGCAGAGCAACAGGAGCAACTGCAGGATGGTTTTCAAAACAATTAATGCTTGCATTAATTGTACAGTACAATTAATTTCAGTACATCAATGTATTCCCTGAGATTCAGAACTTCTGAAGAGTGACCAACATCTAAAATTGCATTTGAGCATTTTGGGACCTTCCTGTGGTTCCCCAACCTATGCACTGGAAGAGTGCAGTGCTCTAAAGCCATGGGCTCTCTGCAAAACCAGGTTTAAAATGTCCCCAATGTTTTAGAAACCTTTTCCCTGCTGTGTGCAGAGCCCAATTCCCTCAGCATCTCCTTGTCAGACTTTTGCTCATGGAAAAAAAATGGATAGAGGGACAGGGCACCAACCAGCACTGACCCAAGTAGTGGGAGTGGAAATGACCCAAAGGGAGCTTGAAATGTGCCCTGGGAGGCCTGGGGGCATTGGTGGGAACCCCAAAACTTCTCTCTGTTGGCAGGTGAAGGTGGCCCAACCTGAGGTCCTGCTGGATGGGCTGGCACCCAGCACAGAGTACTCAGTGGCAGTGTATGCCATGGATGGGGAGGATGCAAGTGACCCAGCCAGCATCCAGGAAACCACCCGTGAGTGCTCCTGCTGCTGCTCACTGACTTGTTATTAAACATTTAAGGCAGGGGAAATGTGTTCAGTGAGGTGCTCCCTGCACCATGCACGTGGCTGGTAAACATACTGCCTCTTCCCAGCCTGATCTTAAGTGAATAATGGTCCCTGAGGGGATCTCTAATTACGTGGTGAATTGTGAAAAAAAAGATTTTTTTTTCCCTTGGTAAGAGATCGCCTGAAAAAAACATTCCCTGAGGTCCTGGTTTGGGGAGAAAAAGGGAATTATTTGGCTGTTTCCTCACCTAAAGCCCAAAAGGGGTTTTGTGATGTCCCAGAGGTAGTGACTTGGACTTGATGATCATTGAACCAGAGAATGGTTTGGGTTAGGAGGAACCTTAAAGGTCATCAAGATCCAACTCCTCTGCATGGGCAGGGACACCTCCCACTAGACCAGGGGTGTGTAAAGCTTCACCCAACCTGCCCTTAAACACTTCCAGGATGTGCTATCCCTAGGCAACCTATTCCAGTGTCTTCATTGATCTTAAAGGTCTTTTCCAACCTAACCAATTCCATGATCCTGCTCTTTGGCAAAAAGAGAACATTTCCCTGCGCTGAACAAGTCACTCAATTTAAAGTGGGGTCACCTGAGAGCAGTGGATGGCATTTTCATGGTGCTGCCCGTGGGGGTGAGGTCACTAACTCTTGTTGCAGTGGCTTGAGTCCCCAGATCCCTGAGCTTCTCCGAGCTCAGCCACGCATCCGTCCGAGTCAGCTGGGAGGCTGCATCCCCTGCTGTGAGATCTCACCACCTCACCTATATTTCTAGCAGAGGGAGCAACGCTGGGGAGGTGAGTCCTCAAGGGCTTGCTGGGAAGGAAAAGAGATTTCAGAGGACAGATATTGTCCTGTTTTCCTTCAGCTGGATGGTTCAGGGAGGGCTCATCCGCTGGTAGGGTTTTAACTCGGAAATGGGCCCTTGGGATGCAGTGGTCCCCTCCTTCCCCACCCCATGCCCAGCCTGTCCTCCCCAAATGCTCACACAACTCCTCCTCTGCAGGTGGAGGTTCCTGGCACTGCAACATCCACAGTCCTGAGACCTCTGTCCTCCCTCACCCAATATTTCATCAGTGTCCGTGCCACCTACGATGAAGGGGACTCCTTTCCCATCACGGGCAATGTCACCACCTGTAAGCAAGGAAGGGAAACTCTCTGGTGGCAAAACTGGTTTGTGTGTGCCTCAGCTGAGAGGTTTTAAAGACTGAGCCCAGCAGTTCACGGCTAAAACCCTTGCCTAAAACCCAGATGAGGCTTTTTTGTGTGTGCGTGTGGAATACGTCCGACTGCCTCATGTTTAAAACGAGGTGGAAGGAACATAAAAAAGAAGCCAATGAAGAAAAATGAATTTCACTGACCTCTGTATCCTTGAGAGCCCTCCTAGCCTTCTCCCCTCTGCAATGTTGGCATGAGAAGTGTCCTCTCCACAAATGAGATAATCCTCCTGAATTAGGGCTTTAAAAAATAATTTACCCTTCTCTATCCTGATGACTGTTGTCATGTGGGTCTGAAGAAGTGCAAGCCAGGCTGGGTTTAGACATTTGCCTGCTTGATGCTTTGCTCCCTGACCATCTGCTTCCCACCTTGGCTCTGGACATGGTGCTCCCATGCCCATGCTCCAGCTCCTTTCCTTCTGCATCCCCCAGTGAAGGTTCCCCCACCCGTGCTCTGAAGGTCACCGAGCTCCCTGGGAACAGCCTCCGCCTGCACTGGGAAGCTGTGGCTGCCTCTGATGTGGTTGTTTATCAGATCAAATGGAGCACAGTCACTGGAGAGAAGCCCCAGGAGGTATGGACCCAGGCACAGCTCTGGGATGGAGTTTTGGGTCGGCTCTGTGCCTGCTTGATGGTTCTGAATTCACCTGGCAGAGGGGCAGTGGGAGGTGCAGAATAATTCAGGTTGATGCACTTGGGTTAAAGGTTTAACATCCAGCTGAAAAACCTATGGAAGAAGTCAGGGTCTGGCCTGAGTCTGGCTCAGTTTGATGGAGTTGTCACCTTGAGTGGTGGAAACAGGAGGGAGAGTGGGAGCGGGGAGGGTGGGAGCCCCACAGACTCTGGGAAGATTGCAGAAGTGTTCTGGAAAATCTCAAGGATGCAACCCAATAGGGACAAGCAGAAAGTATTAAGCTTAGGCAGGAATAATTAACTACAGGTATACAGGATGGAGAACAAACAGCTAAGAAGCAACTCAGTAGAAAAAGATCTGGGCTTGCAGAGAATCACCAGCCCACAATGTCACGTTGCCATGGGAAAGACAAAGATAAAACTCAAGTATTCTAGCTGGAGGTATTGCTCTGAGGCAGGTGAACAACTTTTCTTCCCCCAGTGCTAGTAAGCACTGACTGTTTTGGGATACGCTTTTCAAGAAGGATGAGTCTAGCTGAGGACCACACAATGGAGAAGTGACCAGAGACAGGGATGGGGCAGGGATGGAGCCAGGGATGGGGCAGGAGGGCAAGCGATGGAGCAAGGAGAGGCAAGGATGGGGCAGGAGAGGCAGGGATGGAGCAGGAGGGGCAGGAATGCAGCAGGGATGGAGCAAAAGAGGCAGGAATGGAGCAGGTGATCTCTCCCATCTCTAGTCCCTGTTTTCAGTCTGAAGTGCAAGCAGCAGCTGAAGTGGTTTAAATCCACAAATCTCTCATACAGTGTTTCAGATTTGGGCTGAATAGGGTTTTACTGGAGGTCCTGTCCCAGATCATCTGAAAACTGGAACACTGAGCACAAGGGATTTTGTGCTCAGGGCAGGGTGTCAGAGCACCCCATTGGGATGCGAAGCAGCTGCTAATGTAACTGGGCAGCAAGAGATGGTCATTTGCCCCTGCATTAAATCAGTGATTTGCCTTTGCTTAGACGTGTGCAACCCACAAGAGCAGAGTTTGTCCTCAGTTTGTGCCTCCAGGCAACCTGCAAGAAGTACCCTTTGGATGGCAGGAACTGTTTTGGGGATGCCTGGGAGCTGGACTGACTCATGTCTTCCCCTTCTGCAGCTTTCTATCGCTGGGGAATGTGGCAACTGCTGTCCTGCCAGGCTTGCAGAAGAATACTGACTATAAATCTCCATCTGGGCCTATTACAAAGATGGTGCTCGAAGTGACACAGTTTCTGTTCAGCACAGGACCAGTAAGTGATGGGTGTTTGGTACCACAGCCTCGGGGATAAATGAGCAGGGCCTGGGGATGCACCCATCCCAGACCAGCAGCTCAGATCTGATCGTCTCCAGCTCTGTAAAACCCTAACCTGGATGTCTGAAAGAGGCAGGAGAGATTTAGCTTTACATCTGAAAATTGTTCTGAGTTTGTCCTGAGGAAAACAGGCTGAGCAAGAGAGCAGCAGGCTGGTGCATCATGCAGGCATCTGCCCCCTTTCAAAGTGTTTCATGCAGAATATGTTTTTCCCTCCCCTGTGGAGTTTATTGATGCAAAGGAATTGGCTTCTGGGAGGTGTTGAGCTGCAGATGTGACAGAGCTGCCTAATGGATGTGTCCTGTTAGTAAACCCTGTGCAGGAGGGTGAGGATTTCTCCAGCTACGTCACTGCTGAGCTGTGCTTCAACTTAGAAAAATCAAGAGAGGATCCTGCAGGCAGACCCTGGCTGGAAGGATTATCTCAACCTGCTTTTGTACAGACAGGAATATGAGGTTAAAAGTGGCATTCCCAGAGGTCTTCTTAATTAATATTGCCTGTGTAATGGCTTTGTTGGCAGGGAATGGAATACAACTCACTTCAAACTGCAGCAGCCTTCTCCTCCTCCATCTCTCAGCTCCCAACCTCCTTTTGCAGAATGAACTCACTTAGGTTCGTGTTGAGCTGATGAAAGCTCAAGCAATGGCAACCTTGGAAGAAGAAGGTCAGGTTTTATTAATAATGAATACTAATGACAATAGCATTTGTTTATATAAAGCTCAGGAAAGTACCCAGGAGCTGCATACTGAAAAAAATAGAAATAACTGCAAGCATCCTACAGGTGTCTGATGATAAAGGGACAACTGGAGCTATGGACTGGCTGTGTTTTAAGCTGGGAATTACAAAATGCCAGAGGAGCTGCCTCAGCCCTGAAATGGTGTGCAGTGGTCCCTTTCTTGGTGTGTTTGAACAAGACATCCCTTGCTGGCACTGCCACCCACTGGGACAAATGGTGTGCAATGGTCCCTTTCTTGATGGTCCCTTTCTTCTCAGCTCCCAACCTCCTTTTGCAGAATGAACTCACTTAGGTTGGTGTTGGGCTGATGAAGCTCAGCAAATGGCAGCCTTGGAAGAAGAAGGTCAGGTTTTATTAATAATGAATACTAATGACAATAGCATTTGTTTATATAAAGCTCAGGAAAGTACCCAGGAGCTGCATACTGAAAAAAATAGAAATAACTGAAAGCATCCTTCAGGTGTCTGATGATAAAGGGACAACTGGAGCTGTGGACTGGCTGTGTTTTAAGCTAGGAATTACAAAATGCCAGAGGAGCTGCCTCAGCCCTGAAATGGTGTGCAGTGGTCCCTTTCTTGGTGTGTGTTGAACAAGACATCCCTTGCTGGCACTGCCACCCACTGGGACAAATGGTGTGCAATGGTCCCTTTCTTGATGGTCCCTTTCTTCTCAGCTCCCAAATTCTTTTTGCAGAATCAACTCACTTAGGTTGGTGTTGAGCTGATGAAGCTCAGCAATGGCAACCTTGGAAGAAGAAGGTCAGGTTTTATTAATAATGAATACTAATGACAATAGCATTTGTTTATATAAAGCTCAGGAAAGTACCCAGGAGCTGCATACTGAAAAAAATAGAAATAACTGCAAGCAATCCTACAGGTGTCTGATGATAAAGGGACAACTGGAGCTGTGGACTGGCTGTGTTTTAAGCTGGGAATTACAAAATGCCATAGCCCTGAAATGGTGTGCAATGGTCCCTCTCTTGGTGTGTTTGAACAAGACATCCCTTGCTGGCACTGCCACCCACTGGGACATGGAAAACAATTTGAGTTCTGCTTCTCAGCTGCTGCCCTGTCCAGGGGCAGGGATGCAGTGATCAGGCTGTGCTGAACAAAACCCAAAGGCTGTGTTAGAGGAGGCTGAGTTCTTTCTTTTCCTTTTCTTTGTTCTTCCTTTTCCTTTTCTTTTGTTTCTTCCTCTTCCTTTTCTTTGTTGCTTTTCTCTTCTCCTCTCTTGGCAGCATCCCTCATGCAGGATTAGGTCAAGTCATGAAGTTTGTCTTAAAAAAGGCTCTGGAGAATTTGCCAGAAAGTTTAAGGGCAGTGGCTGAGGTGAAACTCAGCAGGAAGCAGTGGTAACACAAGCTTCTCTCCTTGCCCTTCCTCCTCCCCAGAATGATTTCTTCTTTGAAGGTTAAGGGAAAAAATTCCACCTCAAAACCACGTTCTTTGCACCATCCTTTTGTCAAATGTCACCATGGTTCTTCCCTGGGGATGAGGTGAGAAGACCAAGTGCATTTTATTCAGGACCAGTTTTCCCCTCACCCCACCTGAAAAACCCATTTCAAATGGGTTACACTCAAGGGATCCTACAAACAAGTCACCAGGAACACTCTCCTCTTTTAAAACCCCAAACCATTCATCACTGGGAGGTGTGGCATTTAATGGGCTTGGGATGAGATTTCTCTTCTTCCTGGTAAAAAAGTGTAATTACTAAAGAGGGACTTGGGAAGATCTTCTTCCCAACATTATCCTTCCCCATCTGCTCAGAAAGTGTCTCTTGAAATTGCTGCTGAGGGTGGGCTGAACCATCCTGGCTGGTTTTGTGTTGAAGTAGATTCCAAAGTCCTTTTGTGCCCTGTTCCTCTAGATAAGATGTCCCTGGGGCTCATAAATGTCTTCAGGTTCTTTATCCAGCTCCTTCCTGAGCTCTTCCTACTAGAGCATCCATTGCAATATGGGGAAAAAGCTTCAAGCCATGGCAATATGGGTAAAACTATGATCCATACAATCCCTGCAGATGAGTTTTTGGATGGAACAAACTCCAAATTTTACTCTTATTTGAAAATGTGCCCGAGATGCTGAGTGTCAGCAGCCTGAGATCCCTCCTGTGAAGGAGCAGAGGTTCACCCAAGGCCCAGCTGCTCTCTTGGTGTCAGAGATGCTTTTTTCCTCCTGGGCAGCTTCAAGTGGTGATATTTTTTTTAATTTTTTTTTTTTTTTCCTGGCTGTCAGATCCATGCCATCAAATTCTACCTGGCCTGGGGGCTTTCTGGAATCAACCCAACTCGGAAGACTTTCCTTAATTTTTCCCTTTGTTCAACAAAGTCTCCACTCACCTCAGCTGAAGGAAAATGCTGGTACAGCCAGCCAGGCTCCAGCCACAGAGCACAGCACTAATAATAGTGCTGCTGAACTCACTCTACCTCCCACACTTGTTTTCTTCTCCACTTTGCCTTGGGGTGATGCAGAGCAACAACCTCCAGCCTGACTCAGCTGGCAGCAAACTTGGTGCAGCTTCAGTAGAAGCCAGCTTTGGTTTATACAACAGAAAAAGGGAAGGGAGATCAATGAAGACTCAAATGATCTTCCTTAAACCTGTGCTCCAAGGTCAGCCCAGACTTTGCTGGGTGGGCAGAAGAGCCTTGCAGAATGGAAATCTCAGCCCAAGGGTGCCCTTGGCTGTCTTGAGGGCTCACCCATCATTTTCAGTCTCTTCTGAATGAAATGCTCCCTTTTCTCTGGCCAGGACTTCTGTGGCTTCCTGGGTCCAAGGACAGACCTCTCAAGCCCTTTCTTTGAGCATTAAATAGATTTATCCCCCTCTCCTTTTTTTTTTTTTTTTTTTCCTCACTGACTCTCAGCCCCTCCAGTAGACACCAGCTTCCATCTCTGAGTCCAATTTGCTACACAGCAGGATCCCAGGGCAAGAAATGCATTTACATAATTAAAAATTGTTCAGCTTTGGTCTCTAGCAAGCCTTTTTCCTGGCTGATCAGAGCTTAGCCCATCACCTCGTGGGATGCATCTGGGCACTGATGTGCAGGGCTGTGTCAGATCAAAGGGATGAGGAGCTCAGTGCTCCCCTCAGAGGTGCTGTGGTGGCTGAAAAACACCAGGCAAAGCTGTCGTGTGCTTGTTGCTCTGGGTTTTTTAGAGTCATTTTAAGCAGAAAGAAAAAGCTGGAAGACACCAGTAATTATGATGGATTAATGTTGAAGTGTGATCCAGGTTTAACCAGCAATCAAGATATTTGTCCAGTCTGTGCCCAGATGAAATGAAATTGCACTTTAGGACTTTATGAAGGGCTGTGATGTATACAAAGGCTCTCTTGTGCTTCCAGGGCTCCTCAATCCTTCCAAAATTTTTTTCCAGGTCCTAGGATCTGAACTGTTGAATTTTTTCATCTGTGCTTGGGCAATCTCATCCCTCCGGGATCTCTTTTCCCTCTTGCCTGCTCCTTCTACCCCAAGCTCTGGTTACCAGCCCAGCAGGGCACAGAAGCATTTGGGAAAGGGTTTAGAAACAAGTGCTGCTGGCCCTGTTTCTCATTACTGCCTTTTACACCTTTTTCCTTTAATCTCTGCTGCAGATTCCCGGAGCCCCCCCACCAACCTCTTCATCGATTCTGAGACCCCCACCAGCCTCCAGCTCCACTGGACCCCCCCTGAGGGCCGTGTCCAGCACTACAAAATCACCTACAGCCCTGTTTCTGATGCTGGTGCTCAGCAAACAGTAAGTCCTCAGCTCCTTTGGTGGGTGCCAGGACAGGGAGGCTTGGGGACAACTCTGCTCCCTCTGGTTTCCCACAAGGATAACTTGGCTCAGAGGACTACAAACCCAGATCTTTTCCTCTGACTTGCTGGTTGTTGCTTTGGGAAGGGGTCCTCTCTGTGATTAAGATATTTGTGCTCCTCAAAGCTGCTGCCAAGGCAGTTTTCCCCCCTCCTTTAGCTGGGGTGGGGAATTCTCAGAAGCAGAAGGGATAAACCCTAATTTAGGGACATTACATATAAACCTTTTAAACCCCAGATTTTCTACTCAACCCCAAAGTGCTTACCACTTACTTCTGACCCATTTGCATGGGGAATATTGGGCTCTTTGGACATGGACACATGCAGCCTGGCTTCCTTGCCTTTTTTCCTGGATGCTGTCCCAGAACGGAGCCTTTAACCCCCTGCACACAGCTCGGGGGTGGCAGAGCTGTCAGGGGCAGCCTGTCCAGATGCTGGGCTCTTTTTTTCCACCTTCCTGTAGATCATGGCTCCTGGCAAAAGCAGCAGTGTGACCCTGCAGTCCCTGCTGCCTGATCGAGCCTACAGAGTGACCCTTTCTGCCATCCACTACACGGGAGAGAGCGAGAGCACGACCAGCACGGGCAGGACGGGTGAGTGGGGGGATCAGAACCTGATTTTTCACCCAGAACCTTCCATCCATCAGCCTGGAGACAAAGCTCCAACAGGACAGTGATGTCCTTGCTTGCATTGGGTTGTGGCCATCCTCTGGCCAAGGGCAGGCTCCTTAAAAGAGGAATTTCTTCCTCCCATTCTGCACTCCTGAGCTTTATTTGCAATTCCAGGGTGTCCAGGGAGGGCTGAGAAACATCTGGGTGAATGAAGATCCAAGCATCCCAGAGCTCACCTCTTCCCTGCTTTCTCTTCCAGCTCCTGTGTTGTCTAAATTCCCTTCAATAAGAGGATTTGTTCCACCTAAACCAGAGGGTAAGACCCTTCCTACCCAGTCTTGCCTATTTTTGGGTCAATAACCAAGGGGTCAGTGTGGGCTCTGCAGGGCTGGCAGGAGTGGGGAGCTCATTTCTGGGGGAAATGTCTGGAGGACTGTCCCAGGACAGACAGACCCCACAAAACTCCTTCAAATCAGGCTCACTTAGTAAAGAGACTGACAGTATTTTTCGAGGATTTCTGCCCAACTTGACCAAAGTGGAGCAAAGGGAATGATGGCAAGTTTTATATTAAAGTTCCCTATAAAGTCCCTTATTAAATTTAATGAGCATGTGTTTTCAGAGCTGATAGAAAGCAAACTCTTGAAAGGGATTAACAAGAAATGTTGAATTAAGGGGGTTGTTAAGCAGCAAATAGAGATATTGTGGCAGTAAAGCCTTTTCCTGGCTACTTGAAATGATGCCAAACAAAACCTCAGTTTTAAAATGTTTTGAGGGAAACCACAAAGGAAGAATGAAGCAGATTAAATGAGAGCATTTTAATTGCTATGCAGCAGATATCAATCAAGCAATATCAAGTTTTCAAATAGCTTATTGAGGAACTCTACAAGTGTTCAGACCACAGTAAAAAGTCCTCTGAAGTTCCAAGCAGAAAACAACTGTCCTATAAGATTGATGAGTGACCTTGTAGAATTTACTAGAGCTGTTTGGCTGAAAAGACAACAGGAGAAATATTAAATTCTGCATATTTTATAAAGTAACTCTTTTTAAGAAGTGGAGATGCTATGTAATAATGCTGGGAAACGTGATGGATATATCAAATATTGATATGGAACCAAATTACTGAGAGAAATGGTCTGACAGTGCAGGAGTGGATGTTTATTGTACAGTGAAAATCTGCATCGGGGTGAGATTTGGGAAAAAAAAAAAAAGGAAAGCAAAGAGAAAAACAAACCAGCAGGAATCCTAAGCTGCAAAGTCTAGCTAAAAAAATCTTCAAAGCAGAAGTGGAAACTGGCAGTGTCGAGGGTCCTTTCCCTGCCTCTGATTCATACTTCAACTCTGAGCAATGCTTGGCAGCTGGAAAAATGGTTGGGTTCTGGGGTGGGGAGGGAAAAAATATGGAGCTTGTAGGGATGAATCAGATCATCCAGGATGCAGGAGCTCACCCCCCAACCAAGGGCTGCTCAAGTTCAGGGAGGTGGTTTTCAGTCTCAAGTTTTATTAACCAATTTATTAACTGATTTCTGTGGAGTCCTTCATTAGTTTTATATCCAGTTGTAAAAGAATTATGGGATGGATGTGTAAAACTATGCATTTAGTTCAGAATGGAGATCTGTCACGGTTTAACACTGGCCCGGCGATTAAACCGAATAACAGACACTCTCTATTAATCTCTCTCTCCTTGATAGAGAAAGGAGAGAGAATAAGGGAGAGAGACTTATGGGTTGGAAACTAAACTACACAACTTTAATGAAACAGTGATGATAAATAGGTAAAATTACTAAATATATACAAATATACAGGAAAATGGAAACCACATTCCTCCCCCCTCTCCCCCAATAACTCTCACGTCACCACCGAGGCTGCAGGGCAGCCCTGGGAAAGTCCAGGCTGGACTCCTGGAGTCGGCAGCAGTTGGGAACCGGAGGCAGGAACACACAGATATGGGCTGGGATGGATCAGGAACACAGGCAGAGGAAGGGACGGAATCCTTCCAGGATGCCGGGTGAAGGAAGGGAAGCAGGAAATCTGGAAAAGATCTGGCTCGACCCTCGTGATGCCTCAAATTTATACTGAGTGTGACGTATATGGGATGGAATCCTCTGTTTGGTCAATTCTGGCATCTATCTTGTCTGTTCCTCCCCAAAGGAGGGCTCAGGTGGGACCTCTGTGTCCTCCTGGATGGTAAAATGTTTTCCTCAGAGCTGAGCAGTGTCCTTGGCTCTGCACACCAGTCTCTAGCAGTACCTATAAACATCAAGTGTTCTCAGTCCTAGAAGCACACACTGTCTGAGAAACTTGCTGTTAATTTCAGCAAGTGCAACTACTTACAAGAGACTGAGCTAAAAGCAAAAGTACAAGACAGAAAAATCACTTTATGTTGGCCCAAACCAGGACAGATCCTGGGAATTCATAAATCTTTGTGTTTTATCTCCTGGCTTCAGCAGTTCCAGGTCCCCCAGGGCCATAGGTTTGGGTGCCCTTTATTTCATGTGTGTCTTCAGCATGAAGATTGGCACTGAAACTCCTACAGACTTAGGAATCTCAGGTGCCTTGCTGGGGGCACCTCATCATCTTTACATCTTTTTTTCCCACATTTTGCAAAAGTGAGGGATGGGCAATAGGAAGCTTTGCTGGTGAGGTAAGAAATGGCCTTGGTGGAGGAATAACAAGGCTGTAACAAAGCAGCAGTGGAATGAGCTGGTAGTTCTATTGTACTGATGACCTAAAAAACCATTTATAGAATAACCCATCCTGTCGAGTGTCCTTGATTTTTCAGGGACATTTCTCCTTTTGTGTCAAGCATTCCCTTTGTCCCAGCTCCATCTGGCAGGGATTTACATGGCAGCAGATAAATGAGAGCAGCATTTGGGTTCTGCTTTCTAAAACACCCCTTTACCTGAGCCTTTTAAATGGTTATGGGCCTCCTGGGCCAGCCTTTTATCCCCTCTGGTTTTGCTTTCCATGGAGGGAATTTCTGAAAGGCAAACTGCAAAACTTTGTCAGAACTCTTTGTGTTTCCCTAACCAGCCCCAAAGCCAATATCTCAGGTTGAGAGAGAGATATTTTGGTGTATTTTAGGTTGCTGGCATTGCAGATATCTCTCTGTGTTTCACAGCACCAGGCAGGTGCATGTGGCAGGCAAAGAACTGCTTCAAAAAAGTAAAAAATGGTGTTTTTTCTGTCTGTTTTGAAAGAGGAACGTGGGGAACATGATGCTCCCTTGTGTTTTGTCCTGCAAGGTGTCAGGTGAGTTTGCCAAAAGAAAGGCATCAGGAAGGTGTTTGATGATGAAAGAATGCTTTTACCTTTGTGATGGGCAAGCTGAGGATCAGCCTTCATGTCTGCACAAAAATAAATCCTCTCTCTATACAGCTACATAAACAAGGTTAAAGACCAGGCTCTGAATTAAGATGGAAAATATTCTAAGTTTTGCTGTGCTTTTCCACAGGAACTCTGTGCCTTTTGCTTCCATAGTTATCTGCTGTCTTTTTGTCCCTAATATTTCCCTTTTTTTTTTTTTTTTTTTTCTTCCCACAGCCTGTCCCACCATCAGCTCCACCCAGGGCTCCCTACGAGGTACAGCAGCATCTCAACCCCCAGCAGTGCTGGGCTGGGAGTGTGAAAACATTGCCTGGGCTTGAGTTTTGAGAAATTGGCAAGAGATGAGCAGGGGGGGATGGTTTCCTGTCCTGATGGAAAGGAGAGAAGCCTGAGAACCAAAATAAGGGCATATCCTTTATCAGGATACACATTCAGCACCAGTGAAGCTGATATCCCACCTGTCCCACCAGCTCCTGCTCTGCTCCTGGTGGGATTTGCACTGGCCTGAAGGATGCTGGGCTTCAAATGGCTGTTGAATTTCAAGAAGGCTCCTCAAGAGAAACTCTAAATCTGTCTCCAGAGCCCCTTAGCATCCCATAGAGGAGGAGGTGCAGGTCCCCAGAGGGCTCTCAGCAGTCAAGCTGTACAGAATTTACTCAGGCAGTGAATTCCCACTTCTCCTCTCTATGCCATAATCCTCCTTCCAGGCTCTTGGGGCTGCTGTGTGGCTTTGCTCTTTAGAAAGCATCCAGTCCTGCTTATAAAGTGATATCCCTTCCCCAGGTGAGGCTGTTACTCCTTGGATGGTCTCTTCATCTTCTCTCAGCTCCCAGCCCTGACCCTTCCAGCTCCTGAGCATGAGCATCCCTGCCCAGGATGCTCTCAGCACTCCTGTCCTGTCTTCACAGGCAGAAAGCAAAGCAATTAAATCAGAAAACTCACAGATTTTGGTCTCTTCTCCTCCTCAGCAAAGGTGGCAGGAGGAGCTGAATTCCTTAGCAGCTTGCTGGCACCATTATGGGGCTGATCCACAATATGGCACCAAGTTTATTACAATATGTTTCTAATCCTGCCTCAAGCTTTATTTTCAGTCTTTACCATATTTCCTGCTTGTTTTAAGGAAGTTCCAGTGCCAGAAGCTCTGTATCAGAGAGCAATGGCTCTCAAGTAGGTCATTTCCCTTAGCAAACTCTCTCATAATGTTGGAAAATGAAAAAAAAAAAAAAACCCCCAAACAAAACCAAACCAATCTGGACCAACCCCGAGGCAATATCACAACTTGAGCCAAGAAACTGAAGAAGGTTGTAAAGGGTGAAGGGGTGAGGAAATCCAGACTGAAAAGCCCATGTTGTAATGAACTTGTAGCCTTTCCATTTGCTAAAGAGTGAGCTAATTCCTTCATCCCAGCCTCCTGCAAACTCAGATAAAATTTAAAAAAAAAAAAAATAAGAAAAATAATTAGAATCCCATTTGCAAGATCTTATCTTGCTGAAGAGAAAACTGAAATGAGAAAATGACTCAGAGCTTTCATGATGAGCTGAGCTGAAGCTGCACAAGCCAGGGAGGTGATGCCAGGGATGTCAGGGGGGAATCTCTGCAGGGCACACAAGGAGGTCACCCCTGGGTGTCTCATCAAAATCGAGAGAAATGGAAATGCTCATGTTTTAAAGTCCTTTCCTAGGTTTTGTCTCTTAGAAATTCAGCGTTTCAGAGCAGAAATAATTCCCTCTCCCTGCCAGCAATTACTGGAGTGATTCCATGTCTTTTGAAGATAACATTTCTGCATCACGTTGGGAGGGAGAAATTGTTGGAGTGACTCCTTTCTCATTTGGTTTTCATTCTGGAGCTTTGAAAACACAACTGGGAAAGTGTCCATCTGAAGTCTGCTCTCTCCTCCAAGAGAAGCTGACACTAAATGTCTGCAGAGGGTACAGACCCAAAGTCTTTTCCTTGGCTGCCACTTGTGGAGCCTTTTCCAGGTTTCTGCTGATGCCCGGGGTAGCTCTGGGGTTTTTCTTATTGCCTTCTCCATGCTGAGTAGAAACTAATTCTACCTGCTCTGTGAACACACTTGTTTTACACTCTTTTCTAACCATGTATTTTTCTGTTTTTGTTTGTTTGTTTGTGTGTTGTTTTTTGGGTTTTTTTTATTCATTTGGTTTTCGTTTGTGGTTTTTTGGGGGTTGTTTTTCTCGGGGGGGTTTCTTTGTCTGGTTTGTTGGTTTGTTTGTTTGTTTTTTTTTTTCTTTTTCCTTTCCCCAGGATTTGATATGATGGAAGCTTTTGGTTTGGTAGAGAAGGAATACTCCTCCATCAAAGGGGTGGCTATGGAGCCATTCGTGTTCAGTGGCTCCCGTACCTTCACCCTGTTCAGAGACATCCAGCTCACACTGAGGACCAGGTGGGACAGGACCTGTGACCCCAGTGCCATCCTCATCATCACTCCCATTAACTGGTGTTAGCTAGCACAGGATGGATTAGGTTGGAAGGGACCTTAGAGGTCATTACTCCAACCTCCCTGCCATGGGTAGGGATGCCTCTCATCTAGACCAGGCTGCTCAAGCCTTCAAACCCACAGCACAAGAAGGTCCCTGGTGAGTGGCTCGATGATGGAGCCCCCCTGGCAACTTCAAAATGAAATAATAAAGAGGATGAACTAAAGGAAACGTGAGGTAGACAGAAAAAGGAAGTCAAATTATTTTTTTAAATTATATTATATTCAGAAAATAATCTCTGAGGTTCCTTGGAGCTGGAGGATGTGGTGCAGAAGTTAAGAGGGAAAAAATAGAATTTGTTCTATTTTATTTGGAGCCTGCTAGGGGTGTTCTGTGAGCTACTGCTGGGCTCAGGTTTGCAAAGCATTAAGCTGTGCCTTGGCATTCCCTGAGGCAGCTCTGGCAGGGATGGACTGACATCCACTCTTCCCCTGGCTCTTCCATGGCACAAGGGGAAGGTCCTGGAGGACTCATCCATCACTCAGCACAGGCTCAGCAGCCAGAGAGGGATGCACAGAGCAGGGACCAGGCTCACTTCATGCTCAGCTCCTAGGGGTGAAGCTGGCCAAGAAACATGATGGATGAGCCCTCTCTGGGGGCTTTTTCTCCTCTCTTCTCCTTCCAGTGATGTTGCCCACTTTGCAGTCCCAGCTGAGCACACCATCAGCATCCTCCTGCGCCTCCTGCCCGAGACCCCCAAGGAGCCTTTTGCTGTCTGGCAAATCACAGATGAGGATTTCCAGCCCCTGCTTGGAGTTAACCTTGACCGTAAGCTTTCTTGTCCAGTCCAGGGATGTGCAAACATTTCTGCTAGCAGCAAAGCTCCTTTTGCTGTTACCTTAAAAAGTTTTAATGTTCTAATATCCTTGTTAGACAGAAACAGGTTTGGGGTGGTTTTTTTTTGGAAGCTTTGTTGGTGCTGCCAACTCTGCATTTTAAATCCTGCCCAGTGCAATTAAAAGAGTAGATTGATCATTTTTATCCTTTTCACATATTCTTTAATTTTACAGGTTCTTCATTCTTTCCACTGTTTAGAAGCATTTCATTAGAACACTGAAAGCCATTCACCATGTGAAGCCTATTTATGGATTATTTTTCTGTCTTTTTTCATTCTAACCTCTTGTTTGTTGTTTTTTTTCCCTTCAGCCAGTAAGAAATCCTTGACTTATTTCAATCATGACTACAAGGCTGATTTGCAGGAGGTCTCCTTTGATCAGCAAGAAGTGAAGAAGATTTTCTATGGGAGTTTTCACAAGGTCCTTATCAAGAGAGGGGAAAATGGGGCTCAGGATCTCACTCCAGTCTGAAAGTTTTCTGCCATCCATGTGTATTGTTCAAAGGAAGGAGAGATTATGCAAATGTTTTGCATCCAGATTGCTAGGGAATGGGCAAACTTAGTGGAAATGCTGAAGTTTATGGTTGTATAGAATTAAAGTTCATTCCACCTTCAAAAGGCCACTGATTGCCTCCCTTATCCCAAAGCTAAGGGGGTTTTAAGTGTCAATAATAAGAAAAAGAAGAAAAATCAAGCATTTTTTCTTTAATTTAGGGGTTTGATGACCATTTAGTGCTGAAAACCTTGTGATAAAGCCACCATATCATTCATAACAGGGTTTGGACTTTGGCCATCTATATCCTCACAGTAAAAGTATTCCACCCAAATGAAGAATGAGCATGTTCTATCAGTATTCTTAAGAGATTTTATTATTCAGACACTTCTAAAATTGGATTTATTTAATATTACAACTTCAGAAAGGCTTCTCCTAGGGAGTGGAGAGGGAAAGAGCAGGGAACTGCCCAGCAAACACAGCAGAGATGGAAACTTATTCCTCAGCCTCCTTGATCCAGTTGGCCATCAAACCACCAGGAACAGCCTGGGAACTGGGCAGAAAGTCTTTGAAAACCTCTCCCAGCTCCTTGCAGAGCTCCAACCCTCCTTTTTCCATCCACCCCCCAGGTCCACTTGGCCGTGAGCCACTTCAAGATCAAACTCTACCTGGACTGCAAGAAAATAGCTGAGAAACCCATCAGCACCCTTGGCAGCATCTCCAGGGCTGGTTTCATCATGCTGGGAAAGGTGACAAGGACCCGAGGACCCCGGAGTGGCTCAGCAGCAGTGAGTTCCTGCTGGGATGTGCCTTTGGAAAAGAGGGAAGGCTTCAGTTTGGAGCTGGCTGGGGTGGGCAGATGGAGAGGAATGGAATCATCCTGGCTCTGAATGCCTCCCAAAGCAGCTGGGATCCCTGTCCCCTGAGCTCTGGGGGTTTAAGGAGCTTTTCTGGCTCTGTGTTTCTCCCCTCTCACCTCTGCTCAGGCAAAGGCAGCAATGTGAGTGTGTTCTGGAGGTGCCTTCAGCTGGTGGCATCATCCTCCTCCTGCCCAAATAACTGAGGGACAAACAGCTCCATGTCCTCCCTATCCCCATTGCCTTTCCAGCCCAGCAAACTTTCACATTTTTCACAGCTCTGCTGCCCTAGAGTGTTTGATTATTGTGGAATTTTATTTAATTTAATTTATCTTTAAATGCTGCTGCAGGGCTCATCTCTGTCTGTGTGCAGGCTTTGCTCCTTGGGAAAAGCATGGAGTGGAAGAAAATGGCCTGGGGGTATTTTTCATGTTCTGGTTTTTCTTTGGGGCACAATTAGAGTTAGGACCACATGGAAGAATCTTCTCAAATCATCCCTGAAGATTATTTTTATCCCTTGAGGTTTGGTGATGAATCCTGTGTACCAATGCTGCTTTCTTGTCAGACTCTCTTGGGTTTTTGTGTTTTGTTGGGTGTTTTTTTTTATTTATTTTTTTATTTTTGCACAGTTCCAGCTGCAGTCTTTGCAGATCATGTGCAGCAGCATTGGGGCAGAGGAAGACAGATGCTGTGATCTCCCTGCACTGGTAAGACAAGAGGGTGATGGCCCTGATGCTGGGGATGGTGGGACAAGTGACATTACAGATCATTGGCACAGACTCCAGAGGGAAACAATTTTTTCCCCCATTCCTCTCCTCTTGGGAATAATGTCTGTGTGTTTTCTTGCTGAACAAAACTGTGTTTGCTTCAAAAGAAAAATCCAAATCTCAGGGCAGTGCAAATCCCTCCTCTCATGACCTCGTCTGTCACCGTCCCTTGGCTCTGCTGCCACCTCAGCCCTGGGGCACAACATCCCCCTGCTCTGCCTTTCATTTCCTTCTCAGATGGTTTTGTGGGGCGTATAAATACTCAGGAAGGAGAAAATCACCTTTCAGTAGTGTTCTGCAAATTTCAGGCAGGTCTGGTTCATCATTTTTTTGCCTAAAGTTATCATTTGGGTGATGAAATGAAGCACTCGATTGGCCACAAAAAAACCTAGAGAAAAAAATCTGCTTTTCTCCAACTGAAAGACTGAATGTTGAAGCACTGAAAATGTCCCCTGTGATCCCTCCTGCTCTTGCTATGCAGCTGCTCGAGCCACTTTGCCTTGTTTTTTTTTTTTTTCAGAGGGATGAGGAGACCTGTCCTTCCATAGCTCCTGCCTGCTCTTGTACTTCTGGCCACCCAGGTTTGCCAGGACCTCCAGGGCCTCCAGTAAGTTCACCTTTCCACCCAGTAAATTGCACACACTGCTCAAGCTTCATGTTTGGGGATGAGGATAATGCCCAGGAATGTTCCAGAATCATAGAATTGCTCTGGTGGGAAAAGAATTTTCAGATCATCCCCTGGTAACCCAGCACTGCCCAGTCCCCCACCACCCCATGGCCCTCAGCATCTCCACAGCTCTGAAGTTCCTCCAGGGATGGGGACTCCATCCCTGCCCTGAGCATCCTGGGCCAGGACCTGACATCTCTTTTGATAAAGAAATTTTTCCTAATCTAAAATTTTCCCTGGTGCAACTTGAGGCTGTTTCCTCTTATCCTGTTTCCAGGATCTTGGATGTTCTCTTTGTGCCCTTCAGATTTCAGATTCTGATGGAAAGGGGAAGGGGGGGGCTTGGCAAAGCAAAAGCTGCAGCTGGCAACAAGCTGAGCAGTTCCTGGTGCCACGTTAATCCTCTTAGGAGGAGGGGTCACCCCCAGTTCCTGCAGAGATTCCATGGATTGGAGGCTCTGAAACTCTTTGTAAAGGAGAAAAAAAAAATTAAAAATTGCTTTTGGAAGTTGAGGAATAAAAGAACATTTGAGTTGCACCAGGCAGCTGCAGCCTGGCAGCCCACCCAGAGCACTCCACTTCAACCACTCCAGGTGATTTTTTGGGGAAAAATATTTTTTTTTAATAATATTTTAAAAAAAAAATTGCCTTCTGGCTCAAGTGCAAAGGTCCCAGATCCCCTCTTGCTTTGCCTGTGAATTCAGCTCCACACTTTGCCAGGGTCTGTGCCTCCTTGCAGGGTAATTACTGCTCCTTCCAGTGGAAGTTTAATTACACAGCACACTTCACTATCACACTTTGCTTCAATATCCCAAGTGCATAATTATCAGCTTGCCTTGCCCTGTGGTTTCAACATCTCTGCAGTACAACCCTTTAAAGGACTCACTTAAGCATCAGAGAAAATAAGGTTTTGACACATAACCTTACCCTCACATCACTAAACCCCTGGTAATTTGCTGCAGTTACAAGAGTGCTCCTTTCTATTTTAAAACTCCAGTTAGCAAGACTCTGTCCCACCTCCTGTTTATCACTGTCCTTAATGAATGGTTTTGCCCAGGTCCAGCTGGTTTCTGAAATGAGATTCTGGGCACTTCCAAAACTTTCTGCCTCTGCTGCTTCATTCACATCCATTGGGATTTTTTTTTAGATTCAAGAATAGATGAATTCTTCAAGATTAAGATGTCAGAAGCTCCCATGTACTGGTTGATACCAGAAGATTGGGTTCTTCTCTCCATCCAGCAGTGATGCAGAGCTCAGCCAGGTCTCTCCTGGGCTCTGTCCCCAGTCTCAGGGTCTGTCTGTTCTCTTGAGATGTTATTATAAGAATCAACATGGTTGGGTGTAGATGTGAGGACCATTTCTTTTTCTTCTCAGGCATGTTCCCATGTCCATGTGTGATGCTGTCTCAGCATGGATTTGCTGGGGAGTTGGAGGGAAGAGGTTGAAAGGGTTGAAACTACATCTCTCCCTGATGGGATGGGTGCAGGGTACCCCCCACCTACCCTGGAGAGGCTCTGCTCTTCCTCTCATCTCCCTTTTCCCACATTTCCTGGATGTCTTATCATAGAATCATAGAATTGGCTGGGTTGGAAGGGACCTCAGAGATCATCAAGTCCAACCCTTGATCCACTCCCCCCGTGGTTCCCAGCCCATGGCACTCAGTGCCACATCCAGGCTCTTTGGAAAGATCTCCAGACACGGAGAATCCACTCCTTCCCTGGGCAGCCCATTCCAATGCCTGATCACCCTCTCCAGAAAGAAATTCTTTCTCATCTCCAACCTAAACCTCCCCTGGCACAACTTGAGACCCTGCCCTCTTGTCTTGCTGAGAGTTGCCTGGGAAAAGAGCCCAACCCCCCCCTGGCTCCAACCTCCTTTCAGGGAGTTGGAGAGAGTGATGAGGTCTCCCCTGAGCCTCCTCTTCTCCAGCCTCAACACCCCCAGCTCCCTCAGCCTCTCCCCATAGGATCTGTGCTGGATCCCTTCCCCAGCCCAGTTGCCTCCTTTGGACCCGCTCCAGGACCTCGATTCATTCTCTCATTGTCTCCACTTGCTGCAAGCTCTCTGGGGCTAGAAACATCATTCCCTCTGCACAGCCCACAGCCTCTGTCCCTTGGTTACACCCCAATAAGGAGGATGAAGTTCCTAACAGCAGCTTTGTGTCCCCCTGGCAGGGCAGCCCTGGGAGGAGAGGACCCCAAGGGGAACAAGGGGAGCCAGGACCCAAGGTGAGTCCTGATCCTCAGCACCAGCTGCAGGATGTGCTCATTCCTGACCTGATTCCTTAGGCTGGGAATCCCTCCTGGCTGCACCAAGCAGAGCTTTGGGGATTGTCACAGGGAGGAGGATGGGATTGCTCTCTTGTTAGCTCTGAAAAGCTTTGATCAGCCTGATCATGCTGAATTAATGCCTTCTACATGGTCAGCAATGTTCTCTGGAAAATGGTTCCCTTCTTTGAGTTCACACCTGGGAAAGCAGCCTGGATACAGGGGAAAGATTTGGGGGAAGGATTGAGAATGGACAAAAAGCTCAGCCAAGGGTTGAGGTGCACCTCACTCTTCTCTCTGCCCACCTTGAACAGCAGCAAGGATTTGCAAAGCTCCTTTCCTGCCTTCTCCCATGGAAGATGCACCAAAGGCAAAGGCAGTGGAGGTTCCTAGAGATCCCCTCCCCATCCTGACTTCATCTTCAATCCTGTAGAAGGTTCATGCTGACCAAGGTCAGCCCATGTGGGGATCCAAGCCTTAATTCCTTTCTTTCCTCATGCTTGATGTCATGTCTTTGGCTTTAGGGTGAACCAGGCCCTCCAGGACAAGTAGGGCCAGAGGGTCCCAGTGGCCAGCAAGGCTCTCCAGGTTCCCAAGGAATCACAGTTCAAGGTCCTGTGGTATGTGATTTCTTTCACAGCCTTTTTTTTTTTTTTATAAATCACTTGCTCTCTGCTCTGAGAGCTTGGCTCAAAAATGAGTGTATCAATAAAACCCCCCAAATGTGATCTGTGTATTTACATCACCCTCACTAACAGCTGGACAGCTGCACAAGAGAGAGATGATGGGATTTTGGTTTTTTTTTTGTGCTGACAAAGACCCTGCACTTAGTCATGCTGGCAAGATTGCTTTTGTCCAGCCTCTCCCTAATGTGTCTTTAATGAAAATAGCCCAGCAGAGGATTCAGGCATTTTTATTTGCAGTGCTCATCACTGCTTGGTAAGGAGGGGAGGTGGATGTAGAGCTGCTGGATGCTCTTTGCCTTCAAGGATGCTGCAGCATCCCTAACTCTGTGCTTCTGCTTTAATCCAAGGGACCACCAGGAATCAAAGGGGAGAAAGGAGACACTGGAAGTCCTGGCATGCAGGTAAAGGTGGACAACATTCCTTTTAAACTTCACCTCAGAGATTTGCCCATTTTTCCCAGTAACTTCTTTAAACAAGCTTGAAAAGCCATCGAGTTTTTACTGGTGTCTCCTTGGAAAATGCCTTTCATTTTGGAGTACCACCATTGTCCCAAGGGAAACTGAGTCAGGGGCTGCAAGAAAGATATCCCTATCTGGAAGTCAGATATAATGGAATTAAAGGTGGGATAACAGCAATTGCTCTGGTTAATGAATAACTTTGGTTCTCCTTTTCCTTCTGTCCCCTGTAACAAGATGAATTAGGGCAATGCTAATCAGGTGCAAACTTTACCCAGCAATTCTGATTTACAGGGCATTCCTGGTGTGCAGGGAGCTCCAGGCAGGGATGGTCTTCAAGGTGCAAAGGTAAAATACCTCACCTCTGAGTTTCCATACAGGGGTGCCCAGGATTCTGCTGTGAGAAGAGACCCAAACCATCCCTTTCCTGGGATCCCTCTCCTGGGATCCCTCATCCCTCCCACTCAGAGCAGAAGTGATTGGTCTCTTTATGGGGGGATAAGGGGAAATGGGATCATCTCAGGTCTGGCCAAATTCAACCCTTTCCCCTTTTCTTGCCTGCTTGGTGGATGCTTTTTTCTCCCCCATTCCCAGCACAAGCTTCTGTTAAAAGGAGCACATGGAAAAACCACCTCCCTGCTTGACCAGATCTCTTGGAATCTTCTCATCAATAAACTCCTGGATTTGGTTTTGCAGGGGGTGAGAGGACTTGAAGGCACAGCTGGGCCTCCAGGACCTCCTGGACCAAGGGTGAGTACAGGAGAGCAGAACCTTAAGGTCTGTTCATTGGCATCCATCTCAAACTCTGTGAAACTCAAACTCATCCCCCCCAAACTGTGAAACTTCACATGGGAAACTGCACCAAATTTGGGGTTAGATTTGGGGATCTGACAGTTATCTGATCTGATCTGATTCACTGCTGAATTATCAAGAATTTGGATTCCTGAGGTCCCCCAGGAGTCACGGTTCAAGTCAGGTATTTGTGGGGGAGCTGAGGATGAATTCTGATGATAATTTGGATTTGTTCATCCAGGGAGGATGTGGAGCTGGCAGGGTTCAACCTCAGGTTTTGAAATCCAAGGAAAGCACTGTTGGCTCTGAAAGCTGCTCTGATGCTGCCTTGCAGACTTTTGTCATTGTCACTGATCAGAGGAGCTGCTAATCTCTATTGAGCTTCCACATAATAGCTGGAAAATTAGAAAAGAAGATCTTTCTAAAGGTTCTTTTTTGGCTTATTCATTTATTCCCTTAATGGCTCCAAAAGGCCCAGAAACTTCACAACAAGGAGATGACCAAAGGAAGCACTTCCCACTCCTTAACGTGCTGTTGCTGTTGTAAAGTATTAGAGGAAAACACAGGTTTTAAAGGGAAAAAACCCAACAGCATGGTACTAGGAGGCTGAAGAGAAGGGTTATGCTTTAGGCTACATCGAATCTGAATATAAAATAAAGGATCTAAAGCCTGGAGGGTAAAAAAACACATTGCAGTTTGCTGGCAAACCTCAGCTTTGCTGGCTTAGCCATAATTGGGACAGTAATAGGAAATGATCTGAACGTGGCTCATGCATTATAAACCCCTAACACTGAGGTGCTTACATAAACCTTAAAGCTACAATGCCCTTGCTGGAGACCTCTGAGCTCCAGCTGCTGGTACCCCTGGAGCTGGAGGGGGATGTCAGCCCCCAACAGGAAAAAAAGAAAGCCAGGAAGTAACTGGATTTTTATCTGTGCCTTGTAATCCATGTCTGCAGGGTTTCCAAGGAGTGATGGGCTCCCGAGGCAGCAGTGGAGAGAAGGGACCTCCAGGTGATGTTGGGCCAACAGTAAGTTTCTGCTTTTGGGTTTTCAAAGAAGGCCAAGATGGGAAGGGGGTGAGTGGGAATCAGCTGTTCCCTCAGAGGCAGAGGAATATTTTTAATCCACACTCATCCTTCCTAAGGAAATGTCTGGGTGTGCAAAATTCAAGCCACTTAATTGTTGGTAAAGCATTTAAGGAACCCAAACTCCCTTTTCCTGAATGAGGGAAAATCCAACATCCAAACTAATTTCTGGTGTAAGATTCTAGAAAAAAAAGCAAGAGGGTCAGAACCTGAGCAGGGACAGCCAGCTCTGGGCTTGTAGGAAGGACCCCAACTCAGCTGTCACAGCTCTTTCCTCTTCTCAGCTGTTAAAATCTGTGGTGGGAAAACTCTAAGATTGGATTTGAGGAATTTCTGCATCACTCTTATTGGTTCTCTATGCTGCTTTATTATTCTTTTTTCTTCAAAAAGAAATGGAAATATTCCTCTGAGCTTGAAGCCCCTCTGGTCACTGCCATGAGGTCAGGGAACTGATGAGAATGTGAGAAACAGACTCTGTGCTCCCCATCCCACTCCTGTAACCCCCAATGATTCCTTGGGCTTTTGTTTCCTTCAGCTTTTAATTTTTTCTTTTCTCTCCTTGTAGGGGCTGCCAGGTCCCAAAGGAGAAAGAGGAGAAAAAGTGAGTTTTTTGGGGGTGTTCTGGGCAGCCAAGTTGTATTCTTCATTCCAAGGAGTGGAATTCCAAGGAGTGGATGGGCTCTGCTTGCTTTACAAGTGATGCTCACACATCCAACCCTCCCTGGTGTGAAATAACTTCCCAAACCCAGAGCCTCTTCTGTTCCCATGGATCTGCACTCCTGGGATGTTAGGACAAGGTGTGGGCATGGAGAAGAAATGTCAACTGCAAATCCAATCTTTGCTGAGCAGGAAAAAAAAACAACACTGAAAAAAATCAACACCTTTTGACTGAATTCCCCCCCTTTTTTTTTCGTGCATTATCATAGAATCACAGAATCATAGAATGGGCTGGGTTGGAAGGGACCTCAGAGATCATCAAGTCCAACCCTTGATCCACTCCCCCCGTGGTTCCCAGCCCATGGCACTCAGTGCCACATCCAGGCTCTTTGGAAAGATCTCCAGACACGGAGAATCCACTACTTCCCTGGGCAGCCCATTCCAATGCCTGATCACCCTCTCCAGAAAGAAATTCTTTCTCATCTCCAACCTAAACCTCCCCTGGCACAACTTGAGACCCTGCCCTCTTGTCTTGTTGAAAGTCGTTGGTGTGTAGGAGGGGACTTGTGTAACAGTCCTGAGATCTGCTCTGCCTTTGAAGGTTATTTTATCCTGAGAAGAAGTTTTTCTCATCCTGGCTTTTGCTTCAAAAGAAAACCTGAGTCTTTCTAGGAGTCTGAGCCTCCTTGCTATGACTGATGTGTGAATCAGGCTTTGGAGAGGAGTGAGATGCAATTGAGCAACTGCTTTTGTCTCAAGTTAATGCTTCAGTATATTTAATTTTTAACACTCCATCCATTCTCACCAACCTTTCCTTTTCTACACATTCTTTGTTTTTTCCAGTGGAATTTTCCCTTTGCCTTCCCTTGGGTGCTGTGCTGAGCTTTTGTTCAAGTCTGGGCAATCTACACAGAGATCCAGATGGATATTTTTGAGATGTTTTTGGAAGTGTGCAGTCTGCTAGTTCAGAATTTTGACAGACAGAGCCAGTGTTTATTTTTAAGCAGCTTTTTGGATGTTTGTAACTATTCCCTGCTTTCCTAAACCTCTCTAAAGAACCCATCAGATCAGGTTGGTTCAGGGAGAGTAAGAATCAATATTCATAAAAGATTTAGACAAAGATAGGATGTTGCCATATCTGATCATATGAAATGTTTTGCATATCAGAGAGCACTGAGTTATAGATTTAGCATCTATTTTGATAAAATTTGAGAGCACAATTTACTCTCTTGTTTTGGGGAGCTTTGGTAATTATTGAGATTCAGTTGGAGCTTTTTTGATGTGTAGGAGGAAAGCAATTATTGATGTTTCCCAATTTCAATTTTATGGCTTCAGAGCTTTGTGCTAAATAAATAAAGCTTCATTTCACACTAATTAATATCTCTGAACCTGGCAAAAAGAATGGGCAGAAAGCTACCATGAATTATAATATTGATCCTTTTTAAAAGGTGTCAATACTTCCTTTTTTTTTTCCCTTTTTAATTAAAAAACAAACAAAAAAAATCTTTCTCTATAGGGAGAACCACAGTCCTTGGCCACAATTTACCAGCTTGTTAGCCAGGCTTGTGAACGGATGATTCAGAGTGAGTATAACCAGCAAGTTGTGAAGAAAACCAGAGGGGAAAGGGCATGAAGTGACCTGGGAACTCCTCCATCCTCTGCCATGCTGAGCATCACCCCAGGCAATGTCCCACCATGGGCTCTCAGGGCTATGCTGGTTTTACTGGGTGGCATTAGCACAGAAACCTGTGAAATATTTATATTTTTTTGGCACTTTGCAAAGACTCTTTTCTTCCCTAAATGGAAAAGCTTGAAAGAAATTCTTCTTTTTGGTGATTTGGGCTGAGTCCTCCTGAGCTGAGGTGGTTTTGGTAAAAAGCCCCTGGGTTGTGATGCATGAAGAGAAGTTGGGGGGGTTGCCCAAGGTCAGGCAGCAAAGTCCTGACTCTGCTGCACATCTTCTCTTTGGCTTCTGGCTTTCTCATTTGGGCTAGCAGCCTTTTAGCCCTGGCTGATCATTTTAACTGCTTTTATAGCCAACACCCTCTGCTTTTATCTCCCAAACCTCCCAGCCATGGGAGCACTGACTGCTTGTCTTCCCTTCCCAGCTCATGTGCTGAAATTTGACTCCTTCATTCACGAACACACCAGGAAACCAGTTCCTCTTTGGGAAGAAAAGTTAAAGCCAGGAGAACCAGGACCCCCAGGTCCTCCAGGTCCTTCTGGAAGCCAGGGAGAAAGAGGCCAAACTGGCATCCCTGGTCGAGCAGGAAAAGATGGGTATCCTGGAGAAAGAGGTATGGAGAGAAGCACTGGAAGCATCTTCAACTGTGTCTGATACTTTAATTTAATATTTCAGTGCCTCAGGCAGGAAAGATAACCCATGGGACTGGCTCATCTCATTCCTAGTTTCCTTTTGGACTCCTTTAGGAAGGGGTACCCTAGGTTAGAGAGCTCAAAGAGGAGGGAAAGGCAGCTGCAAGCCCCTCTTTGCAAGCTCTGCTTTGGGAGGAAGGCCAGTTAGTAGATGTTTGAAGGTTTGATTTTAGGGAGCAGGGAGCATCACCTCCAGAAAGGCAAAAGAAAAAGCCATTGGGATGGTCACGGGGTGATGGAACGGGGGATCAGCTTCAGGTAGAAATTACCAGACTTGGAAAACACTGGAAGAAGGTGTGGGGCAACTGGAGTAATACTGACAGTAGAAGGAGGTTTCTGGAGCAGTAATTCCAACAAAAAAACCTCCCCACACGACTAAAGAGATGGATTAATATAATCTCAGTTATTGCACATGAATGAGAGGATGACAGGAATATGTTTTGCTCAGGTTTGCAGACAACGTTTGTCAGTGGCTCAAAATAAAATAAAAGAAGTTGGTCTCAGCTGTATCCTAACCCCTCTGAGTAACCAGAGACCTTCTGTTCAAGTCTTAGCTGGGTTCTGCAGAGCTTTTCAAAATATAACTTAAGAGAAAAGGAGAGGAGCAACCTGCAGATGTTCCCAGTCTGTTGGGAGGAGATGGGAGAAGGCAAAAAAAATATCTTAAGGACACAGCTGATCAAAATATTTTCATCTTAAAAATATGTAAAATGGTATTTTGACAAAATGCACCTTTTCCACTGAGAGGTGTGCTGGGTCCACAAGAAATTTAATGAGAAAAAAGTAAGCCTGGCTCACCAGCAACTGGTTGAAGAGATGGTTCAGCTTTGTGATGTGGCTGATCCACAGGAGGGGCATGGGATGGACCTCAGCCTCAGAGCAGTGCTGTGAATTTCCCTGTGCAAAATCTCCATTTTCATAGAATCATAGAATCATAGAATTGGCTGGGTTGGAAGGGACCTCAGAGATCATCAAGTCCAACCCTTGATCCACTCCCCCCGTGGTTCCCAGCCCATGGCACTCAGTGCCACATCCAGGCTCTTTGGAAAGATCTCCAGACACGGAGAATCCACTACTTCCCTGGGCAGCCCATTCCAATGCCTGATCACCCTCTCCAGAAAGAAATTCTTTCTCATCTCCAACCTAAACCTCCCCTGGCACAACTTGAGACCCTGCCCTCTTGTCTTGCTGAGAGTTGCCTGGGAAAAGAGCCCAACCCCCCCTGGCTCCAACCTCCTTTCAGGAGTTGTAGAGAGTGATGAGGTCTCCCTGAGCCTCCTCTTCTCCAGCCTCAACACCCCAGCTCCCTCAGCCTCTCCTCATAGGGTCAATATCAATATCAAATTCACCCAATATCAGGCTGCAAGTCAGTGCAGATTGGAGCCCTTTTGGTCCTGGGCTCCTGGTTACCCTAGAAATGGCAAGAGGTATCCAGGCAGAGCTTAAGCCCATGGATATTTCCCTGTGTCCCACGGCTGGGACTCCCAACATCTGGGAAGAGGCTGGTGGGGAGACTGCAGGGGCATCAGTTCAGGGTGAGATGCAGAATGCAGTGCAGTGACACTTCTTATCTCTCATCAGGTGCCCCAGGGCCCAAAGGAGAAAAAGGGACACCTGGAGCCAATGAGGAAGGGATCCAAGGACCCAGAGGCAGAACAGGTAAAGTGACCACAACCTTTTTGTAGTGGGACCATCCAGAGCTCCCCAGTGCCAGGTTAAAGCATCTTTCAGCCTTTGGACCACTGTTGGGGGGCAGAATGAGCTCCCCCCCTGGGAGCAGCAGCCTGGATGGTTCCTGCTAAGGTGTGAGAGATGGTCCCAGGCAGCTGGTTCCCTCTGGGACCCATTCCCAGGTAATGATGGGATAAGGATCTGAGACACATCCAGGGAGTTTGTTTTGCTGCCTTTCTGCATGCAAGACCAGGTGCTCAGGGGATGGAAACTCTTTGAAAATTCAGCTCGGGAAGAACGAGGGGGTTTGAGTAATCTGTTGGCATCCTCCCTCCTGATCCTTGTTCCTTGGGATCAATGGAAAAGGATTTAGCAAACCAAGCACCATCCATATTCTTCTTATTTAAAGTTTTTTTTTTATTTGAGATGTAAGGACACAAAACCCAATGACTCTGGGATGGGTCCTGGGTTTAAGGCATTTTTTTGCCTTGACACATCAGTGAACTTTGGAACGAGGCTCCATTTTCAGCCAAGCTGGGTACCCTTAAGGTCAAAAATAAAACCTCAGCTACTGAGATTCAGAAGAGTTTTTCCAGCTGGCAGGTCCAGTTCTTCCACAGAAATGAGGAGCCACCACTCAGAACATGAACCACCATGTGGGATGAAGAAAATATAGGAGAGGTACAACACTGAAACAGCTCCAGGAGATGTGCCATGACTTACAGAGCTTTTCCTTCTTCAGGCCCACCAGGAGAAGTTGTGCTGGGGAAGCCAGGTCCAAAGGGTTATCATGGGAATGCTGGTCCTCCAGGTTTTCCTGGTGCCAGAGGGCAGCCTGGGCAGCCTGGATATCCAGGGGGTTGTGATATCTCTGGATGCTATGGGGAAGGCAGGAGAGGTGAGTCTTGAGTGGAAAAATGGGCATTTTTAAAACTGGGCTCTCTGGTAGGCAGAGACCTCTGGTCCTGCTGCTGTCAGTCCTGCAGGAGCTTCCCTTGCAAAGCAGGCAGGAGGGATCCCATAGGGATAGAATCCGATGGGATTGACTCCTCCCATCCATCACAGAGTAGCCCAGAGTTGGTTGAGCAGAAGGAGTGAGCATGGGGGTGTTTTCTGTTCTTAACATCCCCAGCAACGTGTCCATGGGGGATAAAGAACCCAGCCCAGTTCCTCCATTTCATGGAGCCTCACTTGTGCAAAGTCCTGGGAAGTGAAAAACCTCACTGGCCCCAAACAAACAATTTACAAGGGGAAAAGAATGAATTCTGCACCTTTCCCTGGTGTATTTGGTTGCTCAGTGGCCTCATCTCCTTTCCACACACAGATTTCATCCCCTGAGGCTGGCATGGAGGCAGCTGAAGACATTGGTTTGCCCTGAAAGCTCCAACACTCCAAGAGAAGCAACAACCTCAGCACCAAATATGTTGTTTGTTTGTTTCTTTTTTTTTTTTTTTTTAATGTCCCACCATTTCTACATGGCCAAGCCCATCAAACACTGATGCCACTGAACCAGCCTGAGTTCAGAGGGGTCACCCCCAGCTCTGCTTCTCAGCATCAGGTGAACTGCAGTGTTCAAGTTCACACTGCATGGCCCACAGGAGGACAAAGGCAGAGGCTGACAGACTTGTTAAAAAGAAGAAAAAAAAAAAGAAATAATGTATTGAAATGCTCAGAAATAACAGATAATTTTTGCCCATTTGTCTGCTTGTGGTTTCTTGTTGCTGCTTGTTCTGGGTCCCCAGCATGCAGAAGAGGAACATCTCATTCCCAAGGATGCAAATCCACCTGGAGCAAAGGTAAAGTCTCACAGTACTCTGATTCCTTCTGCTTTTGGCAAAATGCTGGTGGCTTCCTTCAGGGCTGGTGTGTGCACAAATGCTGCAGACAGAGTGACAATCTCCCCAGGAGGTGACAAACCCCCCCATTTCTTCTCTGGAGCTTGGTGACTATCAAACCATCCTTAGATCAGACAGGACACAGCCAGAGGAGCTGGACATCGACCTCCTGGTCTTTTCCATCTCTGCCTCCTGCAGGCTGGGGAGTGATTTTATCAGATTTGTAGAGTATTTAATAGCTCTGAGGCTGGGTATGACACAGAGGTCATTGTCATGTTACATCCCTCTCCTTGTATGAGCTGTAGTCTAATAAATACCAACCACAACCCCTCCAGATGCTGATGAAAATGCATCCCCTCCTCTGCAAGCTCTGCTTTAGTTTGTGCTCCTTGGCAGCTGCCCCTGCCCCAGGAATAATGGTGTCTGAACTGGGATTCAAACCTGGAGCAACAAAATAATTCTTTTTTTTAATTTATTTTTATTTTTTTTTCTCCAAAGTGGAATGAAGCAGAAACTCTCAGCCTCAGTTTTAATTTCCAAAGATGCTAAGAGGCAAAAGTAACAGAGCATCATGCATATTCCTGGTGATTTTGTGGGGGTTTCTGTAGCTGTGTGGAGACTCAGAGCTGGGCATTCAGCCCTCCATAGCCAACCTTGAAAAACTTCACAGCAAATACATCCAGATTTAGGAACCAGACTGTCACAGAAATACCCCAGAGAAAGAGATCTACCTTAAGGAAACTAAGTTGTTTAGACACGGAATGAAAATGCTTTTTTTTACCACTATAGAAAAATTGTATGGTATTAAGAAGTTTTGCTAAGGGAAGATCTGAAGGTATCAGACTTGTGTGGGAGTCATCCTAAAAGAAAAGTCCCATAGAAATATGATTGCTGCATCCTGAAATGATTTAAAGTGGTCTGTGGCTTCATGTAGGTTTATTCTCTGTAAATTAAAAAAAAAATAATATTTTCAATATCCCTTTGGAAAATGCATCAAACCATTCTGCCAGGTAACATTGCCCTTCACTCTGAAGCTTTCCAGAGATGCCTGGACATACAAACCAGCGAATTTCCAATATTTCCAGCTCAGCTGGAAAGCCCCAGACAGAAGGAAGAGGTCAGAGGAGCTGAAGGACACAGAGTTCTGGGAAGCAGGGGTTTGGAAGAGATGCTGGGATGGACAACCTGCATTCCTTTGGGGAAGTAAAAGAGTTTATACAGCTCAAAGAGCTTTTGATCTGTGTTTTCCCCTGCTTTCTGAAAAATGAAAGCTTTCTAGAATAAACCTAACCAAGCCTTGAGTTGCACCCAAAATGGTTTTTAGCACAAAAACTCCAAACCTTGTGGCAGATGCAAAGGAAAGGCAAGGAGGTAACAGAGGAACTTGCACAGAAGACCCCAAAATTATTGCCAGGAAGCAGCCCAAGGTGCAACATCTGCAGCTGGCAGGTAATTTCCTTCCTTTTTCTTTAAATTCCAGCAGCCAAATTCCTCCTGCTCTCCTTGCTGTCCTGCCCAGCCCAGTTCAGCCCAATCCAGCAGCTGGAGGGGATTTGGCACACAGCTCTTTTTTTTTTTTAATTTTTCTTTATTGAGTGCTTCTGGAAGTTACATCATTAACTGCTTGCCTTGGGATTTCATCTGCCTGCTAGAATTTCAAGTGGTATTTGCTCTTTGATTGCTTCAGATCCAACAGCCAGGGTCAGACTTTAACAAAATTGGGTCCCTGAAGGGTTATTGATTGGGAGACTGAAGCTCAAACAGCTTCTCCATTGATGGTCCTAAACTTTGTCCCATGAGGGGTTTTATTGACTGGAAAATCATGGATATTTAGTCTCCCAGTACCCCAGTTTATCCCTTTTAATGCAAACTGTGGTTAAGACTGGAAGTTAACTGTAAGTTAAGTCAATGTAACTCAAAAAAAAATCCCTTCCTAGGGACTTTGTTCTCAAAGCTTTAACTGCTGTAAATAATATGGCTGTTGGTTTTCTAGGTTTAAACCCATTTCTCTGGATAAAACTGAGCCTACCCCAGTATAAAAACTTAACATATCCTTGTGAAATCCCACAGGTTCCTCCCATCTCTTCACCTTTGCAGAGTAATGCCTGTTTCCCTCCCCTTCTGCTCAGTCCTTATGAAAATCCTTTATCCTGAGCTTGTTCTTATTGCTCCCTTTAAGTGAGCTGTGGCCTTTCCACACAGTGAGTAGTGAGACATCAGAGCTTCAGGTTTGTTTTTTTTTCCAAAGCTTCTCTCCTCCACCCCTTAAATTGCAAGAAATTTGGATTTTTAGCCAAGCTTCAGGGTGTGACTCAGCTTGTGCAGCAAAGTTCTGAGGACCTCTCAGAGGCAGACTGGGTAAGGAGCAACAGAAAAAATGAGTAATAATATTTAAATAACTAATAATTAAATATCTGAGGTTATTAAAGTTAGGTTTCTGTGCCTTTGGTTCTCTTCCATTCCAACTTTTCTGGTGAGAAAGGATGGAACACCCCATGGTGAGGATCCAGTCCCTCTTCCACAAGTGAAAAAGGAAAGCTCAGCACCTACTTTTTGGGATGTTTTGGGATGGTCTTTGGGGTTCTGAGCTTTGTTTGGCACTCAAAAGGTCCTGCAGGACACTTACTTTGCTCTGGGTCTCTTCCAGTTTTCCTGTTGTATCCTGATTTTCCTTCCTCACTCTTCTTCTGATGTCAGCTTGTTCAGGCAGGTCCTGGGAATAGTTCTGAGCTGGGAACTCTGGAAATGTTAACAGCCTGGCTGCATACATTTCATGGAGTCTTTCATATGCTAAAGAGCTCTTTTTGTTCCCTGGGTTTGGAACAGCAGCATTATTCATTATTCTACAGCTATGGTGTGGCTCCTGTCCCAGTTTTATTCCAGTTTCAGCTCCTATGAAGGGAGAACACCCCCCTGAGCAGTCTCTGTGATGGAAGAACCTGCCTTGGAAAGTGTTGATTTTTATTTTTCCCCCTTGGATTTTACAGGCAGGCAGATCAGAAGGTAAGGCTTGATTTGAAATGTAAACTGGGGAAGGATTCATTCCACGTGAGAAGTGGAGTTGCCAGAGTCTGGGAAGTGCTTATCAGCAAACCAGAGAGGATGCTGATCACCAGCATCATCCCAGCTTCTCCTCTACCACCAGTAACCTCCTTGTAACTGGTTTCAGCTGTCACTTCTCATCTTGATCTGCCAAATCTAAGTTCTCCTGCTATCCCCAAATCATTCTCTCTGCCAAGGCAGGGCTCTGAGTGCAGCTCCTGCTGTAGAGCATCCTTCTTCCCTCTGGGCCACCACCCTGCCCTGCTTTGGCCATCACTGCTTGTGCCCACTTTCACCAGGGGATGTGAGCAGGGATTTGAGCTGCTGCTGATGCCCCAGCCTAGTTTGGAAAGTGCCTGTGGGTTTAGTGCAAGTACCATGCATCCCTGGACAGAGTTTCGGTGCTCCATGGGCTGAGGAGGAGGAGGAAGAGGAGGAAGAGGCTGCAGTGGGAGCTCTGGACAACCCTGGTGGGCACAGCTGCAATCTGGTGATGAGATGCCCCTGTCCCAGCAGTGCCCAGGCTCAGAAATTGCCCCATCTCCATGATTACTTTATTAAAAGGCAAAAAAAGGCACTGGAGGGGGTTGAGGACAGCTCGCTGAGCCCACCCCCTGTCTGTAACACAACCCCCAGCCCATCCCCTCTGCCCAGGCTGCAGCTGCCCTGGGTACATTTATGCACCAGACCTTGAAGATGTTGGACTGTTTATTTTCCTTTCCTTGCCATAAGCAAACTCAGTGACTGTGAAAAGGGACAAATTAGCATCTCTAAAGCCCGAGCCTCTCTTAATTCTGAAACCAAGCACAGAGGCAGCAGCAGCCCCTGGGTCCTCCTCCCTTCCTCTTTGGGGTGCTGGCTCAAGCCTCCAGGTTTTTAGGAGCTGGGCAGGTTTGGGGCACTTGGCTGAGGCTGTGAACACAGAGGTCAGTTGTAACTTCTTAGATGAGGCCAAAGAGGCTGATGACAGAGCTGGCTTGGAGCCTCTGTTGCTCAGGCTGAGTGGAGGAAAACTGCATTCCAAAGAAGTCTCTTTAAAACTTCTTGTTTCCAGCTCAGCATCCCTGTCCTGAGCTTCTGAAGTTCTCTGCTGCTCACTGGAGGGGTTGAGATGAGCAAAACCTCACTTGCCAGGCTCTGGGGAGACACTGGGCTGGGTGCTGCTCACCTTGCAGCCAGCACTGAGGATGGGAATGGGGGGTTTGCTATTTTGCAGGAGCCCTAACCTGGGGCTAGGAAATTCCCCTTGGCAGGAGACTTAGGGGCTACCAACAAGTTCTGACTCTGAACCCCAAATCCTCCCTTCATTGGTGTGATCCTCACCCAGCCAGGATCCCTGTGGGGTCTGAGGGGTGGTGACCAAAGTCATAAAACCTGGAGCTGTGTTTTGCTTCACTGCTGCTCCCAAAACTGCCTCGAGGAATTCCTCCAGCTTTTCCAACCTCTCCATCTCGCCCTACAGACACAGCCTACACAGATAGCCCAAATCTGGAACTTTATTTATAAAAATGACTCATACAGGGACACACAGTCCTCAACTGCTTCAGCTTGATGGGGCAAAATTACCAGGCAGGGCACACGGAGACCTCTGAGGACAATTCCAGCTAATTTGCCAAGGATTGGTTTGTAGATGCTAAGCCTCTGGATGTGCTGCTTTAGGGACCAAGCTCGTGTTCTTACATTGCTGAATATATGCCAAGGAATGAATGCCACCATGCTATGTACAGACTTTAATTAGAATCTTCCCCCCCCTAAATTAGATGGAGGAGGTGAGAATGGCTCAGCAAAAGGATGCGACCTTGGAAAGTATTCCCAGAGAGCTCTGGGACAACTCAAGTGTGGACATGTAGGGAATTATTCTGCCTCCATTTCCCTGCTCCTCTCCCTCCAGGTGAGCTAGAAGCCCTAAAGTGGATATTTTCTCCCTTCTGGGGTTAGAGTTAGATCATCCCTGCCAGCCACGGGGGGAGGAAGAGCCCAACAGTTCCCAGCAAGCACACGATGATGAACATCCAGAGGAAGATCCTGTCAATGACCATGGCAACGTATTTCCAGTCTTCCTTCACCTGGGAACAGAGGGTTGAAAGTGTTAATAGCATTTATTTGAGATGAGCACTTAGCTGAGACATTGATATTTGAGATTAAAACCCATACAGACTGTCAGAGCTTTATTCCAAACCAGGGTATTTTAACTGCAGAGAGAGGGGAAGGTGTCACTTCTTTTTTGTGGTCCTAGAAGTGATGTGGGACAGATTCCCAGACTCCCTGTTCACAGCTCTCCAGGGGATGGAATACACCCAGGGATAGTTAAGCTCATCTGTGCACACTCCCTATCCCATTTTCCATGAGCAACACCAGACCTGGGAGTTGTAAATAAGGCTGTAATTCCAACTGGGAAGAGTGGGATGGGAGATGGGGGAAGGAAATCACTTGTTTCCCATGCTCAGAAACAGATTTGCCTACAGATTAATGAAGCCAAACAGTTTCTGTGAAAGGATTTACAGCTTGGGGTGAGTAAGAAGTGAAAATGAACCAGCAAATAAAAGAAGCTATTTCCCCACTTTTGCCTGGCTGCAGGAAGGTTTTCCAGGAATTCTTCTCTGGGGAGGTCTAGTGCTTATTAATGCCATCAGGCAAGGATTGTAAATGGCTATTTCATTGAGCAAGAAACCACACATATCAAAAAAAACCCTCTTTTACTACATTGCTGCTATTAATGTCTTTCCCAGGAAGAGTTTTCTTTGCTCTGGCTGTGCCCATTATATTTTCCTACAATGCAGGAACTGGTGACTGACAGACCCGAGGGCTGGAATCTGGGATTCTGCCTCTCTCTGTAGGGATAACACCTCCCCACAGGACAATATCCATGGGACCCTGGGGCCACAGGCTTTTTCATCCACAGATCCCAGGTTTGCTTTAAAGAATGGTAAGGGGGTAGCTCAGAGACCTGGCTTGATGATATTATTATTATTATTATTATTATTATTATTATTATTATTATTATTTGCTGATTATGATGAAAATTCCTTTTGGTAAGGGAAGCAACCCAAATATCCATTAAAAAGCCATTTTGCAGCAGCAGGTGCTTTCACATCTGTAGTGGCAACTTCAGGTCTTAAAATGCTGTGATCTGCCAAGCACCAAAAAAAAAAAAGAATAGGATCTGGATTTTGTATTTTCAGTTGTTTTGGTTTTTTTTTCTCCCAGCATTTCCCTGCCACCCCAACTCCTGAGCTGTGCTTTTCTTTGGTTTTAAGAAGCTCACTCAAAGCTATTTCATGGAAAGGATCAAGGGGCAGGAACCAGCTGACTCCCTCACCCTCAAATTCCCCCAAATTCCCCCAAAATATGGGAACCTGCAGCTCTTTCCTGGGCCAGCTCCAGGCAGGTGGGAGCAGAGCATCCCCCTTGAGGGACCTTGGTGACATCTGATGCCCAGGACCCAGAACCTGCAGCAGAGATTAGAGCCACCCCAGGTGCTTTTGTTGTACTTTGTTAAAAATAATCCAGTGGAATCATCCTTCCTTTCCTCCCCCTGAGCTATATTCTCTCCCATTTTATTTTTAAGCTGTCTTTAAAGTCTTTTTATTTAGAATAATCTGAAGATGCAGACAGGTACCAGGCCAACAAGGCTTTCATAGAATCATAGAATCATAGAATCCTTGGGGTTGGAAGGGACCTCGAAAGATCATCTAGTCCAACCCCCCCTGCCAGAGCAGGGCCACCTAGAGTACATCACATAGGAACGTGTCCAGGCGGGTTTTGAATGTCTCCAGTGAAGGAGACTCCACGACCCCCCTGGGCAGCCTGTTCCAGGGCTCTGTCACCCTTACAGGAAAAACATTTTTCCGGATATTCAACTTGAACCTCCTGTGCTCCAATTTACACCCATTACCCCTTGTCCTATCACTGGTCACCACTGAGAAAAGCCTAACTCCATCTCCCTGACACTCACCCCTTACATGTTTGAACACATTGATGAGGTCACCCCTCAGTCTCCTTTTCTCCAAACTAAGTTCTCTACAACTCCCTGAAAGGAAGATGGAGCCAGGCGGGGGTTGGTCTCTTTTCCCAGGCAACTCTCAGTAAGACAAGAGGGCAGGGTCTCAAGTTGTGCCGGGGGAAGTTCAGATTGGATATTAGAAAGAATTTTTTCACGGAAAGGGTGATCAGCCATTGGAACGGGCTGCCTGGGGAGGTGGTGGACTCTTCGTCCCTGGAGACATTTAAAAAGCGACTCGATATGGCACTCAGTGCCATAGTCTAGTGACTGTGGTGGTAGTTGATCAAGGGTTGGACTCGATGATCTCTGAGGTCCCTTCCAACCCAGCCTATTCTATGATTCTATGATTCTAAAGAGACCCAGCTCCCTCAGCCTTTCCTCATAAGGGAGATGTTCCACTCCCTTAATCATCTTAGTAGCTCTGGGCTGGACTCTTTCAAGCACTTCCCTGTCCTTCTTGAACTGAGGGGCCCAGAACTGGACACAATACTCCAGGTGCGGCCTCACCAATGCAGAATAGAGGGGGAGGAGAACCTCTCTTGACCTACTAACCACACCCTTTCTAATGCACCCCAGGATGCCATTGGCCTTCTTGGCCACAAGGGCACATTGCTGGCTCATGGTCATCCTCTTGTCTACCAGGACCCCCAGGTCTCTTTCACCTACACTGCTCTCCAGCAGGTCAGCCCCCAACCTATACTGGGACATCGTGTTGTTCTTCCCCAAATGCAAAACTCTACACTTCCCCTTGTTGAATTTCATCATGTTTCTCCCTGCCCAACTCTCCAGCCTGTCTAAGTCTCTCTGAATGGCAGCACAGCCTTCTGGTGTGTCAGCCACTCCTCCCAGCTTAGTGTCATCAGCAAACTTGCTGAGGGTACATTCTATACCCTCATCCAAGTCGTTGATGAAGATATTGAACAACACCGGTCCCAGTACCGACCCCTGAGGGACTCCACTAGTCACACACCTCCAACCAGATTCTGCCCCATTGACTACAGCTCTCTGACTCCTTCCTTTCAACCAGTTCCTGATCCACCTCACTACCTGATCACCAAACCCATACTTGATCAACTTATCTACAAGGATGCTGTGAGAGACGGTGTCAAATGCTTTACTGAAATCAAGATAAACCACATCTACCGCTCTTCCATCATCTATCCACCTAGTAATTTCCTCATAGAAGGCTATGAGGTTAGTCAAACATGATTTACCCTTCATAAAACCATGCTGACTGCTCTTGATGACCCCAGATCATCATTTCATCTGACTTTGCAGATGATGCTCTGGTTGTTTTGGCTGGTGTGTGACATGCAGCTTATTTTGCTTTTCAGTCTGTAATTAATTTCTATCTATTAATTTCTATCACACTGGGACAACCCTCTCTTGCATTTTCCCTGGTGTACCCTTGTGCTTGTATTGTTTGCAGATACTTTTTGTTTTTTTTTTTAATAACAAACAACTTCCTCTTGCAGCTCCCATTTGCTGAAGCACTTATTTAATTAACCTATTTGCTTTTAATTTACAAGCACTACCCCTGTGGCAGTGGGGCTTTAGAAAAAGAGACAAGAACTTGAAAAGAAGCTCTTTTCCCTTTTTGGGAAGGTGCATGTCTGAAAATATTACCCAAGAGACAGTGAGCTGTGTCTCAGGGGCTGCAGCTGCATGGAGGGGCCTGCTGAGAGACTTCTTGAAGCCTCCCATGAAGAAATGCTGCAATTTGATTTTAAGATGAAAGGAAATCTGACTCCTGATTTTTTTTTTTTTTTTCCCCCTAGTAAATTCTCATTTCACTCGATCTGTTCTGCTCCTTCCAGCAGATTTCACTGCCAGGAGAGCATCTTTCTGGCCATGTCCACCTGAATTAAAAAAAAAAAAATCAATAAATTGGGCTTTGCCACTTGATGTGACTTGAAGCTAGAAAAAGAAATCAGTGTAGCCTCAAACTGTCCCAGAGTTTTTGGGTCTCTTTCACCATCACAGCTGCTTCCTTTCTACCTACAACAACTTTACTCCTATTTTCTGCTGGAGATTCCTATTGTCCTAGAGCATCTCTGAGCATGCTCTGGTTGTGCCAAGGCTCACTGAGTGTCTGCAGTGACCAAAGTGCCCAAAACCAACCAAAAAACCAACAACAAAACGACAGCATCAGGAATGGGTGAACCTGGAGAGCCCCCAGCTCTGGTGGGGCTTCCTTAGCAGGTGATGTTGGACTTACCCAAAAGAGAGAAGTCTGAGTTAGTGAACTTACTGAGAAATCTGCATCTTCTGCTCTCAGGTGGTCTGCAATGTAGTGAACCCCTTCCACTGCCAGCTTCAGGGCTGGGGACATCAAGAGGAGATGTTGTTCTTTGGTCTTGCTCCCCTGAGCTCCCGTGCCAGCTCCTTGGCTCTTTTTGCATTTACACTTGCACTGGGGGGGCTTGTGCTGGGGCTGCTCCTGGTTGAGGTGACACCTCTGGGATGCTGGGGAGCCAGTGGATTGGCCATTGGTTTGGGAAGAGTCTTCTTGAAGGTAACAATACTGGATGCTCCTGGACCTACAGCGGAGGGTCCCTTCCTCTGCCTTGCTGGGGTTGTACATCTGCTGGACACTGAGGGACCTGCCCTTCAGGACAGAGGTGGCCTGGGTGTCACTCAGGGGATGGTGGTGGGAAGGTTGTGGAGAGGAGCAGGTCACCTGTACAGAGTACTGCCCAGAAGGGGACTTGCAGATAGGCTGAGGTTTGGCTGCCTCCTCCAGGTGGGCACAGAAGGAAGAGGTGGGGGATGGCTCGGTGCTCTGGGGGCTGGAGGAGGAGGAGGTGGTGAGGTTGGGTTCCACACTGACCTCAGCCCAAAGCCTGGGGGTGTTGTTTGTTTTGTGCATGGATTCAATGAGCTTCTTGCAGTTGTCCTTGACAGCAGAGGGACGTTTCATGAAGAGGAGGCGTGGGACAATGTCAAGGAAAACCCTCCTCACCCAGTCTGGCATCGTGTGGGTCCGTGGGGAACGGTGGTGGACATTGAGCACAAAGACAGTGATGATGATGGACAAGGTCACAAATATCATGGTGAAGAGGAGGTACTCTCCAATCAGAGGGATGACCAAGGAGGTGGAGGGGATGATCTCTGTGATGAGCAGCAAGAACACAGTGAGGGACAGCAGAACAGAGATGCACAAAGTTATCTTCTCTCCACACTCAGAGGGCAGATAGAAAACCAGGACGGTCAGGCAGGAGATGAGGAGGCAGGGGATGATGAGATTGATGGTGTAGAAGAGTGGCAGCCTCCGGATAATGAAGGAATAAGTGATATCAGGGTAGATCTCTGTGCAGCATTCGTATTTCTTGCTGTTGTAATTGCCCACAGCGTTGATGATGACCCATTCCCCACTCTCCCAGTAGTCCAGCTGGTCCACGTGGCTGTGCATGCTCACCAGGTCTATCTTGGCTTTGTCATAGGTCCAGGAGCCAAACTTCATTGTGCAGTTTTGCTGGTCAAAGGGGAAGAAGGTGACATCAATGCTGCAGGAGCTTTTATAGATGGCAGGTGGCATCCATTTAATTCTCCCATCGTAGAAGAGGTGAGCCTTGGTCAGGTGGGTGACTGCAAAGTCACCATCAGCACTGTAGAGACACAGGAAATAAATAAAAAAAGACAAAGATTTCTCTGGAAGATCTCAGTGCTGATAAAGAAATAGGATATTCAGTGTCTGGCTTCCAAAAAGTCCACTTGGGACACACCTGAGGGATTCAAGAGGCCCATGGTGTGCAGACACTGGGTTCATCCACTCTGCCCAGTGGGTTTTGAAGTCTGTGGGCTTATACAAGCACTGGATTTGCAAGCAAACATCAGCCCTCACCTGGCAGTCAGGTCCTGGAGGTGAAGAAACACAATTTTTTAATCAAACTTGTCCCCCAAATGCCCACAAAATGGAAAGGGTTGGGTTTCCTTTGAAGTGATGGAAGGAACCACTTCCAAATGGCGTGGCTGTGGGCTCTGCAGAATTAATTGTGGCAGCTGCTATAAATGAAAGTGTTGGGTAACCATTGTCTGTTACAGGACACCCAGCAAGAACATCCTCTTAACAGGACTAATGAAAGTTAAGCTCAGATTTCCCAGGCAGCTGCCTTTAATGGTGCCTTCTTCCAGAGCCTCTCAGCTGGGCTCTGGGTGCTGCTGGAAGATAAGCAGATAACAAACCAGGATTTTCCAGCCAGGGAAAAAAACTATTGCACCAACAGGATTTTCATTGCCTTGGATCTGCTTTTCACACCCCTGTCCCCCAGCTCCCTGCTGGGACACCAGCTGCTTCCAGCTCCTCATGGGAATTGGGATACAGGCAAAGGAACTCAGGAAAGGCAGTAGGAGAGGCACTGGGGGACAAAAGGCCCCCAAGGAATGTCCTACTCAAGGCATAAAAGTGTTGGAGAAAGGAAAGGGGCTGAGAAACTCTCTGAGTGGGATCTCGAAGCCTGGAGATAACCTGGAGCTCCACCTCCTGAGCATCACCAGTTGTAACTCTGCTCCTTCCTCACACCCCACACCTGGAACACTGAACCTGCTGGTTGTCCCAGGACATTGAGGCCCCAGAAACAAATCATCTCATTAACAGATTCAATTAGCACAGCAGCTAATTAATGCCCTGCATGGCCATGAAATCAAGAAGCTCTGATCCTCCTCTGCTCTCAGCCAGGAGGACACATGGACCACGACCCTGAGACTCCACATCTAGGGCCAAGCCCACGGGTGTCTGTTCCACAGCAACATCCTTCTGCCAGGCTGTGTCTCCAGGACCTGCAGCCAGCCTGGCTTTACAGAGAGAGGCAAAACTGAAACCTTCAGAGCTGCAAAATCATCCTGGTGGAGATGAGCCCTACACCTGCAGCCCCTCTGTGCAGGGATGGACTGAAAGTTCAGCTCCTCTCTCTGTCTGGGGTTCTACTTGCAGCCAAAGAATTTTCACATCCTTGGAAACTCACAGCCTGGATCAGCCTTAAAAGGTGGATGAGTTGTGGATGCAGCTGGAGGTTTGTTTTTTTGTTTTTTCTTTTCTTTTCCATTGTGAGTAAATGTCTGAAAGGTTGAAATCCCAACAGGAAAAAAAAAAAAAAAGCAAAAAAAAAAAAAGCCCTAAACAAGCAAACCCCCAAACAAGCAAAACCAGAACAGGTGGAATCTGTTCATAGAGCAGTATCCCCAAGTCTAGCTGCAGGGATGGGGAGCAGAACCTCCAAAAAGCAGGGAGGGCTTTGGGGCCCATCTGTCACTGGTGGCTGGAGGAGGGGGACAGGGAGGAAGCTGCTGCTCGTGTGATGCTGAGGGAGAAGCTGAGCAGGGGAGGGAAGAGCTTCTGCTAAAAACTCTCCAGCTGAATTATTCAGGCTGATGTAGCCAGCAAGCTCTCTGCTCCTCCTGGCTGGAGCCCATCCAGCCTGCAGCCTCTCCCCCAGCCATCAGCAATGTCCCTTGTCCCTTTTCTGCTGCTCCAGTGCCCAGATGTGCCCTGACAGCAGCCCTAAAGCAATGGGGTGCAGGGGGGGGGCACCTCCTCCCCAGCAGCAAGATAAACCCTGCAGGGACCCCTCCAGCTGCTGAAGGCAGAGGAACTTTCCTAAATTTATTTCTTTAGAAAAAACAGCCATGAATTCATATGGAAAAAAGAGGAAAAGGAAAAAAAAAACCCAAACCCAGAACAAAAAAGACACACAAAAAAAGATTTTCTGATATTTCTTGCTGCCCTGTGAAGCATCCTCACCAGTCCATGTCCTTGCTGGCTTCCTGGAAAACTCCTTCCTTTGGGAAGTGGCAGGATCTGGCATTCCATGAGCTGGTTTGGCTCAGAGAGAATCTGGGCAGAAAGGGCAGATGCCCCCAGGCTCACAGCCCTGACCTTGATCTTTTGAGACAATTTTCCAGGTTGGCTGAATTAATGGGAAAAAACCTTGTCTATAATTGTCTATGGGGCTGTTTCTCTGTGTTTCTTTAATAAAAAGCTTTTGCTCTCTGTGGTAGAGTTTGGCAAACCAAAACACCAAAGAACCCAGTGCTTTTTGACCTCTGAACTGGGTTTTTTTTTTAAGCTTTCCTTTCTTTAGGAAAGCTGAAAACAAGTCCAAACCCAGACTGCTATCCACAGGGCATCAAGGCAAAACCACCCTGGTGTTTCACTCCAACACAAACAAAACCCAGCAATGCCATGGTACCACCCACCCAACCCCTTTCTTACCTCTTCTAAAATCTATTTTATACTCCAGGACCACTTGATTGGGATAAAAAACTTCAGGATTTTATTTTCTCCCAGGTTTTGCCAGACTGAGACATGAACATGCCTGGAAGTGACAGCCCAGTATTTGCTCCTCTCTGTGGTTTCCTTTCAAAGCCTCCATGGAAATTTGGAATCCAATTCTGCCTTTAATGAGATCTCCAAGGTATGATCAAATTGTTCACTAATGGGATAACATCTTTGTAATTGTAGGCATACTACAGAACAGGAATTATGAGCATCCACTAATGCTTCCTTTCTCAGGTAGAGCACTATGGTAATGGCTGGGAACATGGCCCAGGTCTGGTTCTCCTTTTGAAAACAATTGGGAAAAGGGCATGAAACTTCTGAAAAATTTATCCAGGAACAAGAATAATTCCTGTAATTGTCTTTCATTTCCCAGAAAGGTCCTGTCTGGCATTTTTGCCATCTCTGCCTGACTTCCCACACACCTCTGCTACAAGCAAGGATGCAACCAGAGTGATGTTACACGTCTCATGTGTCAATTATTTCCATAAATTATCTGCTTCTTTGAGAGGAAAATCTTTTTAATTGCTTGCCTAACAAACCCAGCCTCATCCTGGATCCTCTTTGGATTGCAGATTACTCTGAATAACACTGGATAGCCTTCCAAGCTGGATTTTGCCATGGCAGGAGCCAAACCAAGGGCAGGATTGCTTCTTGCATTTGGGAGTCAGAAGCTCATCCTAGATGTTGATGGGATTCCAAAACCTTTCTTCCATCTCCTCCAAGGGAAGGAGGGCAGAAAACTGCAAATGAGGGGGACCTGGACAGAGGGACCTGGACAGACTGGAGAGATGGGCTGACTCCAATGGGATGAGCTTCAACACGGCCAAGTGCCGGGTCCTGCACTTTGGCCACAACAACCCCATGGGGAGCTCCAGGCTGGGCACAGAGTGGATGGAGAGCAGCCAGGCAGAAAGGGACCTGGGAGTCTGGATTGCCAGGAAGCTGAACATGAGCCAGCAGTGTGCCCAGGTGGCCAAGAAGGCCAATGGCATCCTGGCATGTATCAGAAACAGTGTGGCCAGCAGGTCCAAGGAGGTGATTCTGCCCCTATACTCAGCACTGGTTAGGCCACACCTTGAGTACTGTGTCCAGTTCTGGGCCCCTCAGTTCAAGAAGGATATTGAGATCCTCGAACAGGTCCAAAGGAGGGCAACTGGGCTGGTGAAGGGACTCAAACACAGATCCTATGAGGAGAGGCTGAGGGAGCTGGGGGTGTTCAGCCTAAAGAAGAGGAGGCTCAGGGGAGACCTCATCATTCTCTGCAACTCCCTGAAAGGAGGTTGGAGCCAGGGGGGGGTTGGTCTCTTTTCCCAGGCAACTCTCAGTAAGACAAGAGGGCAGGGTCTCAAGTTGTGCCAGGGGAAGTTCAGATTGGATATTAGAAAGAATTTTTTCACGGAAAGGGTGATCAGCCATTGGAACGGGCTGCCTGGGGGGGTGGTGGACTCTTCGTCCCTGGAGACATTTAAAAAGCGACTCGATATGGCACTCAGTGCCATGGTCTAGTGACTGTGGGGGTAGTTGATCAAGGGTTGGACTCGATGATCTCTGAGGTCCCTTCCAACCCAACCTATTCTATGATTCTATGATTCTATGAAATCTGTTCTTCCGGGATAGCCTGGGGGTTTTTTTATGGAGAACCCATTCCCAGCCAAGTTGTGTCAATATTCAATGATGTGACTATTTCCTTAGGCAGGGAGGTGGGAGATCTGATGAAGTGGGATGGAGGAAATCTGCAGGCATCCCTTTAGAGTGCTGGCACATTTTTCTCTTGCTCAGTCTAGACCCCTGTGTTGTGACAGTTGTGATGCAAAACCATCCAGAAGAAGGGGCAAGTGCAAGTCAAACATCCCAGCAAGAACCTGGGAGTTAAGACACTCAGGTTCTCCTGATTGCTCTGACCTGACAGCTCTGAAAATCTGTCTGTAAAAAAATCCTGGAGCTTTTATATTTTCATGTCAAATGCAGCAGTGCACACATTAAACAGAGGAGACAGTTGCTTTGCTCCTTTTATTTTTTGCCAAGGGAAAGAGCACTGCTGTGTTCTGCAGCCTTTGCCTCCTCCTTTCCAGAATAAAGGCTGCTCCTCTAAAATCTTCTAAGTTTATTTGGCATTGCTTTACTGGCAGCCATCAGCTGCAGTTCATTTAAAAGCTCTGCTGATGGAGAAGCTTGCCAGTTTTTTTTTTATTATTATTTTTTTCTCCTTCCAGTTTCTATTTTCCCTGCAATTGGGAGCTACCTCATCTCACAAAACTCAATGTGGAAATGAGGCCCACTTTTATTTTCATTTCTGATGATACAATTTAAATCCAAACAGAGCTTTAAAAGCCTGAAAATTAGCTCTGTGCATATATGGAGATAGCTAGAATGTTCTCATTTCAAGCCTTTCTCATCAAACAGCAGTAAGCAAGAAAAAACTGCAGTTTCAAGACCCCTATAGGAGAATGTACCCTGCATCTTTTTGGTCCACATTAAAGAGATGCTGCTTTAATATTCAGATTCAAGTACTCTCCCCAGAGGCAAACCAGGGAATATTTTGATGAACAATTGCTTTGTGCTACCAAAATGATAAAGCAGAGGTTGGAAGGGATTTCTGGAGCTTATCAAGTCCCAACTCTCTGCTCAAACAGGGTGTCCTGGTTTGGGCCAGGATAAAGGTGATTTTCTGTCTTGTACTTTTGCTTTTAGCTCAGTCTCTTGTAAGTAGTTGCACTTGCTGAAATTAACAGCAAGTTTCTCAGACAGTGTGTGCTTCTAGGATTGATAACACTTGATGTTTATAGTTACTGCTAGAGACTGGTGTGCAGAGCCAAGGACACTGCTCAGCTCTGAGGAAAACATTTTACCGTCCAGGAGGACACAGAGGTCCCACCTGAGCCCTCCTTTGGGGAGGAACAGACAAGATAGATGCCAGAATTGACCAAACAGAGTATTCCATCCCATATACGTCACACTCAGTATAAATTTGAGGCATCAGGAGGGCCAAGCCAGATCTTTTCCGGATTTCCAGATTTCCAGACTTCTGGATTTCCTGATTTCCCTTCTTCCCTTCCTTCACCCGGCATCCTGGAAGGATCCCGTCCGTTCGTCTGCCTGTGCTCCTGATCCATCCCAGCCCATATCTGTGTGTTCCTGCCTCCAGCTCCCAACTGCTCCTGACCCCAGGATTCCAGCCTGGACTTTCCCAGGGCTGCCCTGCAGCCTCGGTGGTGATGTGAGAGTTATTGGGGGAAAGGAGGGAGGAATGTGGTTTCCATTTTCCTGTATATTTGTGTATATTTAGTAATTTTTCCTATTTATCATTACTGTTCATTAAAGTTGTGTAGTTTAGTTTCCAACCCATCAGTCTCTCTCCCTTATTCTCTCTCCTTTCTTTATCAAGGAAAGAGACATTAATAGAGAGTGTCTGTTATCCGGTTTAATTGCCGGGCCAGTGTTAAACCGTGACACAGGGTCATGATGCGTGACCCCTCTTCATCATTTCTCCTAATTCCTCTGTCACTGGGTAGAGCTTGGCAGCCAAACTCAGAGGCATTTAGGGATGGAATTCCTGGCCAGAAAGAGTCAGGTATACTCCCAGAAGAATCAGGAAAACTGAAGTGTAAAGTGTCAATCTCAGACCTGTTATAAACACAATCTGGTGCAAAGTTACAAGATCCATGCAAATACACACAAATAAAAATGTCAAGGAAGTTTCCAGTATGTAGATAGGGCATCTTTGGGTATTTTTTCTCCAAAAAGCTTTGGGATGAGTCAGGAATCCAGTGTTAGTCCCTAAGTCTCAGTGGTTACAAACACCCTAAGGTAGTGCAAAAGAACTCTTTGCTTTCTCCTGGTTTTTAAAAGCTGAATGCCAGATGATCCTCTAATCCAGACCCATAATCCTGTGTGTATCACACTGGGTGAATTCCTCCAGATATTTCTTTTTCCTAATTACAGGAATTTGTGTTTGAATTCCCTTCATGATTCTTTTTTTTTTTTTTTTTTGTGACTATGGGGACAGAAGCAGAGATTACTTTTTAAACCAGCTAACAGCAGCCAATAGTGAGAAAAAAAAGAGAATATTCTGAAGTCTGAATGTTCCCAGTAGCTTCTTCCCAGGTTTTACATCCATCAGGCTGGAGGAGACAAATGCCATGGTATATCATGAGTATCCAGCTGAAAACTAAGCAGAAAAGCTCCCATTTCAAGTCCCCTGCCCATCCTTTAGGATCTGGACATGGGCTCACATTCCTCTGCTTTTAGCAAACCTCCTCTGGAGTTTGTATATTACAGAGGGTCCAAATGGCTCAAGACAGGAGTGAGGGAGGGGAAAAAAAAAATCAAAATGCAACCCCAAGAGTTTAGTCCCTATTAGACCAAAAAAATATTTGTTTTAACTTTAAATATAAAAAAGGGAAAAGTAAAATGTGCTTAAAGTTCATTCATGAATGGGAAGTGAATGGGAAAGATCAAGTAATTCATTTATCAATGATCTGGTGGTATCTGAAGAGCTTTTCCAGCCCCAGCCAAGCAGCAGATGGACTTTGGAGAGAAGAGGAGACTTTGTGGCTTCACCCCTAACTCATATCCCTCTGTTATGCTTTGTCACATCAAGTAGAAACTGTGCACAGAGTCTTGGAACTTATCTCATGAAGCCTGAAAATCCAACAGCATATTAATTTCCCTGTAGGATATTAATTTGGTTTTATATTCCTTATGAATGTTGACAACTACATGTACTCTCTAGGCCAAAGCAGATGAGTTTGCTGACTTAATTTGGGCCTCTGGAGTGGATAAATGCATGTTTTTGATAATAATGAGCTTAGATATGAGAACAATCTCACAATAAGAGGGCTAAGTTTCCTTAAAGATGTAAATCTCAAATCAATTCAGATTTTGTTGTTTCTGTCTATACCTCGAGATGAAACCAAAGAGGCATTTGTATAATTTCCTGCCCAGAAAGATACCATCCCAAACAGAAATTCCTGGCCTGCCAGAGCACATGAGAAGCAATTAATAACTCACATTAAAAAGCTTGAACAATGCCAGAGGGGTCGCACCAAAGACCTCTTAGGGACTCAGCATTATGTGCATCACTTCCCATGCCCTCTAAACAGTAACTTTACATTCCAGGTGTTTGTAAAAGATGAGGGAGAACCTTTGTTAGCATCACCCATGCCTCATCACTGCAAATCCTTTCTTTTTAAAGCATTTCTAGCTGAGATGCTCACCAGAAGCACTCTCTGGTCCTTGAGCTCATCAGCTACCAAGCAGAAGGGGTGTCCCACCTTGGTGTCCCCACATGTCCCCTCAGCTCTTCCCTTCTGCCCAACCTTACCCTTCAAGCCCTAAAGAATAGAATCATAGAATCATAGAATCATAGAATCATAGAACTGGCTGGGTTGGAAGGGACCTCAGAGCTCATCAAGTCCAACCCTTGATCCACTCCCCCCGTGGTTCCCAGCCCATGGCACTCAGTGCCACATCCAGGCTCTTTGGAAAGATCTCCAGACATGGAGAATCCACTACTTCCCTGGGCAGCCCATTCCAATGCCTGATCACCCTCTCCAGAAAGAAATTCTTTCTCATCTCCAACCTAAACCTCCCCTGGCACAACTTGAGACCCTGCCCTCTTGTCTTGCTGAGAGTTGCCTGGGAAAAGAGCCCAACCCCCCCCTGGCTCCAACCTCCTTTCAGGGAGTTGCAGAGAGTGATGAGGTCTCCCCTGAGCCTCCTCTTCTCCAGCCTCAACACCCCCAGCTCCCTCAGCCTCTCCTCATAGGGTCTGTGCTGGATCCCCTCACCAGCCCAGTTGCTTCCTTTGGACCTGCTCCAGCACCTCAATCTCCTTCCTGAGCTGAGGGGCCCAGAACTGGACACAGGACTCAAGCTGTGGCCTCACCAGGGCTGAGCACAGGGGAATATGAACCCTGATTGCTGGAGCAGAGCAACCAAGGCATTGGCTGGGGCTGCAGATGTGTGGAAGGGGAAAATTTGTTGTTTCTGTCTATACCCTGAGATGAAACCAGAAGAGGCATTTGCATTATTTCCTTCCCAGAAAGACACCATCCCAAACAGAAATTCCTGGCCTGCCAGAGCACATGAGAAGCAATTAATAACTCACATTAAAAAGCCTGAATAATGCCAAAGGCCAAAGGGGTCCCACCAAGGACCTCTGCACACATTCTCTTGCTCTTAGGGACTCAGCATTGTGTGCATCACTTCCCATCCCCTCTAAACAGTAACTTTATATTACAGGTGTTTGTAAAAGATGAGGGAGAACCTTTGTTAGCATCACCCATGCCTAATTACTGCAAATCCTTTCTTTTTAAAGCATTTCTAGCTGAGATGCTCACCAGAAGAAGCACTCTCTGGGAATGGGAAACCATCCCTGACTGCCTTGTGGCTGATGCCCACCCCTGTGTTTAATTCAGGAATAAAGCATCCAATTAAAAATGCATGACAGGGTCTCTGATGATTGATGATAAGTATGGAGAAAGAGTCAGCTTGGGCTTAGCTGGCAGGGGCACCAGGCCAGAAGATGGCATTGCTACCTCCCAGACCTCCCTGGACACCAAGGTGGGCAAGGCTGATGGACTCATCCCAGAAGAGGAATAGGAGAATGTTCTGGAATAGCTGAGCAGATGGGCAGCTGCTCCCTGGGGTCCCTGTGACAGGAGGGCAGAGCCAAAGGCTACCCAGCTCTGAGGGCTGGTGGCCCATTGCCCTCCAGGGGCTGCTTGGAGCATAAAGTCCCAAAATGTGGAGAACACAAAAGGAAACTGAGGATTTCCTTGCATGGACCAGGTTGTCAGGCAAGGGAGCAGGGGACACAGCAGTTACCAGCAGCACCAGCAAAAGGTTTCAGCCACAAGTGTCTCCTGGATGAAGATTCCTGGTCCAGGACCAGAAGCCCCAAATAGAATAATCCCTGCTCTCATCATTAATTAAGCACTGAGGACAAGGATATTTTTTTTTTTTCCAGTGGAAGCTGCAAAAACCTTTTCTGACTGCAACGTGAGGCATTTCTAATATGTATTTACACTCAGAGTGGGTCCCTGCAGGCTAGGAAGGTCCAAGTGCCTGTGAATTAACACCTCTCAGAGATAAACCTCTGGAAATGACTATGTGAGAATGCAGTGATTCCCAAGAGCTTTGCAATCACTCCACACCACTGAGGATCAGAGAGAAGCTAATGGGAAAAAAAAATAACAATTGCTGTGGTCTCCAGAGCTTGCAATCCCCTGGAGAGATTCCTCCCTCAGCCATTTATTTCAAATAAATAAATAAAAGGCAAAAGTAAAACCCTATCAAACTAGAAGCAGACGACTATTTATTAAAAATGAGCTTTGGTTTCTGCTGTGAGGTTTTTCTTTGAGTGTTGGCCACAAAGATGGGGTTGTTTGATGCCTCCAGGAAGTGTTTTTTCTGCAGCCTGTGCTGGGGAGGGAGCCTGAGATCTCCTGCATCACAGGAGACTGGAGAGCTCTGGTCTGATAAGCCAAGGAATGAAAAAAAAATATTCTTGGCACTTGGACAGCCTTTCTAAGAGTATCAACAAGCCCCAAAGGAAAGAAAGAAAACCCTACCAGCTGCTCCCTAGGAAGTGTCCATACAAGAGAGAGATTTCAAGCATTCAGGATCAGGAACAAACACTTAAGATTAATTCTAGAAGAGTATTGGGCTGCCCTGAAAGCTGTGACACACACAAGTCTGCAGCATATTTTAAGCCCTTTCTCAGTAATTGGCTTTTCCAGTTGCTGGTGATTAATTAGGGGAAACAGAATTAAAGGAGGCAGAAAGCTCAAATCCAGCTTCATTGTGTATCTGACATGTGAAGAGAAAACAATACCTGGCATCCCCCAACAAAACCCTGTCCAGAGAAAGATTCATGAAGAGAACAAAGCCCTGGTCATGAACATTATTTGTCTGCAATAGATATTTTGAGAATTTCCATGGAATTCAAGCACAGAGAACAAACGAAGGAGAAGAACTGTGAGAAGCACCTCAGAAGAAAAAAAAAAAACCCAAAAAAACCCCAAAATTTGCAAAACCAAACCAAGTTTGGGCAGGGTGCTCACACTCACTTGTTGTAGAGGACAATATCTGGCCTCCAGATCAGCTCCGAGGGGATTCGGATGGATGTGACATTTTCATACTCCTGGGGGTCCCAGCGTAGCTTGTAGTCGTGCCATTCCTGCCAAAACCAAGGGGTTAGAAAGCTGGGAGGGTGCAGATTGCAAAACTAAAAAAGACTCTGGAAAACCCACACATTTTGGGGCACCCACCTGTTTCACCCACACGTTCGTGGTCATCATTTGGTTTTTCTCATCCTGAAATGCAAGGGGAGATCTTGGTTACAGAAGCAGAGGAGAGGCCCTAAAGAATTAATTCCATTTCTCTTTATTGCACTTCATTTCTGTGGTTGGAAAACACCTCTGCAGTGATATATGTTCCATCTTGGAAATAAAAGGCAGATGTTTCTTTTGTTTAGCAGCTGCCCAGTGCCACTGAACAGCTGAGCCTGCACCTAAGCAACCCTGTGAGCAGATGGACCTGAATTTACTGGGATTTTCCTTGGTGCTGATGGATTCAGGCCAGGATGATGGAGACAGGCAGAGGAAAGGCTTGACCTGGGCTCAGCTTCATCTCCAAGGAGTATTTGGTCACTTCTCTGGTGAAATGTTACCTGTGAGCAAAGTTCTGGAAACATGAAGCTCAGGAATATTTCTCCTTCTACAAAATACCCAAACTGAGAGTATTATGGATTGGGATTATCAAATAAACCTAAATTATTCTGCTGGGATGCAACCTTTGGACAGGCTGGTGTACACCCATGCTGTCCCATGGTAGAGTTTTTTTTTAGTCTAAATACAAATAGTCTGGACAGGTAGGATTCTTTGTATTTTTCATAGAATCATAGAACTGGCTGGGTTGGAAGGGACCTCAGAGATCATCAAGTCCAACCCTTGATCCACTCCCCCCGTGGTTCCCAGCCCATGGCACTCAGTGCCACATCCAGGCTCTTTGGAAAGATCTCCAGACACGGAGAATCCACTACTTCCCTGGGCAGCCCATTCCAATGCCTGATCACCCTCTCCAGAAAGAAATTCTTTCTCAGCTCCAACCTAAACCTCCCCTGGCACAACTTGAGACCCTTTGTGCCCTCTTGTCTTGCTGAGAGTTGCCTGGGAAAAGAGCCCAACCCCCCCCTGGCTCCAACCTCCTTTCAGGGAGTTGGAGAGAATGATGAGGTCTCCCCTGAGCCTCCTCTTCTTTAGGCTGAACACCCCCAGCTCCCTCAGCCTCTCCTCATAGGATCTGTGCTGGATCCCTTCATCAGCCCAGTTGCCTCCTTTGGACCTGCTCCAGGACCCCGATATCCTTCCTGAACTGAGGGGCTGATGTAAGGCAATAATGTAAGGCAAATACAATGCTGGCAGCACTGCAGGGGAATTAATCAGTTTGCTGCTTGCTTTACACATTGCTTACAACCCCTGTGTAAATAACCAGGATCCTAATCCTGCTCTGGTGGAACCATCACATCCCAGCTCATTCATGTGTTTGCTTTCTGCTGCCTCTCTTTGGTCTGACATCCAAACCCTCTCAGTTGACAGGGCTCATTTGGAAGCAAGCTGCTCATCATTAACCTTCCTCCTGTGGCAGCTGAAGATTAATTTGGGACATTAAAAGCCAAGAGATGGGTGGCAGGGCTCTGCTTCTCCCTCCCTCTGCCTCCTCGTTGCTGCTGCTGTGGCACCAAGTGTAAAACACGATCTGAGATCCCCTCCCTCTGGGGATTAGGGACCAGGAGAACACAAAAAGAGGAGGAATACAATTAAAAAAAAAAAAAAAAAAAGCAACAAAGAAAGGAAAAAAATGCAGCTCCTGCCTTAGCTGAAAGGGAGGGAATCAGGAACACCGCTGGATGAGCTGCAATGCCCCAGTCCTTAAGAGATGGGTTTAGGAACCCAAATGTGGTCCTCAGTAGCTGCTCCAGGACCCATGTCTGACCCCTTATTGTTTTGGTTTTTTTCCTGGGTTCAGAAAAGCCTCAGCACATCAGGGTGAGGTGAGGACACACTGAGATGTCTTGTTCCACCCTGATTTTTGTTCCTCCACCCCCCAGCAGGAGATAGGGTTGAACACAGAACTGATTTCTCTTTCAGACTCCTCATCCCTGAGCTGAACGTGGGGTCCAACAACTGCAGGGGTGATTTGAACAAAACCAGTGTCCCTTCTGGGAAGGGGGAGGCAGCCAAAGTGCTGCAGTGGTGGCTTTGGTGTCCTTGTCCCCAACCACACCAGTGGGGCAGGAAGGGAGGAGAGGTCTCCTCCAACCACACCCTGCACAGACCTGCCTGTAGTTGCCCATCTGACCACGGACATGATTTTAAGAAGATTAATTCTCCTTAAGTAAACTGGGGGAAGCACTAGGAGGCAGGTGTATTGATCCCTCCCTTCCCCCCCTTCAGCAGCTGCATAATGGAAAGTCTGTCTCCTGCCTCAGCAGTCACTAATGTCTCATCTTTAGCCTTATCAATTATTCAGATGAGAACCACACAACCTCAACGTGAGCAACTTGCAGACAGCCCTGGGTCCTCCAGGCTGAGCTGAGAGAGAGGAGAGGAGGGGAAGGGGTGACCATTCCTCTGCTGCAAAGCTGCTGCCTTGGATTGCAAGGAGATGGAAGTCCCCAGAAACTTGGGACTTTGGTTGCCCAACTCCCACCCCACTTCAGCTTCCTCTGCATCCCCAAACCTTCATCTCAAAAGCTAAAATGGTGTGGAGAGTCATTTGTTGTGACTGTCCCACACCAGTCGTGTCTAAGTTGCATTACTCTTTCCTTTGTCATCCCCTTGATGAATAAAAAAAAGGGGATAAAGGACTTGGAGAAAGGAAAAGGGAGAGGGAGCCTCACACTGAGGTCAAGACCTGCTCAAGGGTTGTGGCTCTGCACCAAGAGGATGTTCTGGCAAGCAGAACAGGCAGACAGGGATGGAAGAGAAAAGCCAGCAGGACCAGGATCTGCACAAGGCAGACAGAAAATCTGTGTTTGTGTGTGTGCTTGTGTTTTTGTGGGTGCTCAACAGCTGCAGCCCCACTGGGATCCCCTTGGGATTCAGCACTCTGGGACAAGGATCCTTCCCACACCACTGCAGAGGGCATTGGTTGGGAGGGTCTGAACACAACACGTGTGGGACTTGGTTTGGAGCAAACACTCAGAAACAACAAAAAAAAACCAAGCTACCTTCCAGATCACTCTTACCATGGGTAAATTGGTGTTAATACTCATGCCTCAAATTCCCTATCTGCTATTTGGTGTTCTCCTTAGCCAGGGCTTTCTGGTATTTATCTCAGTTGAGCCACTTGCTGTGATCAGCCCCCAGTAGCTCTGGATAAAGAATTTGGGTTTGCCTGTAATAAATGAAGAATAAAGGATGGGCTTGGATGCCCAACCCCTCCCATGGATCCTCCCTCATCCCAGCAGAGCTTTTCCCTGCTGATAGCAAAGCCTTCCCAACCCCACCCTGGATCACCCAGTAAAACCCAGACACACCAGGACCCACAACAGGGTTCATCTTGGCTGCTTGTTGCACAGCTGGGTTGTACTTACAACATCAATGAGCTGGGCAATGGACAAGCCAAAACGGACCAGAACCACATCAGAAATGTTGGCGACTGGACGGGACCACTTGTTATAACCTGAGAAGAGTTTCTTCAGGAGACGTTCCTCTGCATGGGCTCGGGTTTCCACGTGGCCAAAAGCTGCAGGGAAGGGATGGGGCACAGCAGGATGAAACACGTGTGTGGCATGGAAAAGCCTTTTCCATGGCATGGAAAGGTGATGCCACCTTGGTGACTTCCTAACCCAAGCATAGCCATGGATTTCTCACCCTGTTCCCCCCCCCCCATGGCCAAATCCTGATGAAAGGTTTCTAGCACAGAGCAGGAGTGGTCTGCAGAAAGTGAGAGCATAAATAAAACCATTAAAATTTTTTTTCATGGCCACTTTGCAGCAAGTTGTGAGCCTGTGAGTAGGAGGGAGATGCTGAAAGGGCAGGCCAAAATGGGAAACAAACAACCTTCTGCTGGGAGACAGGGATGCTGGGTCGGATTTACACATAGAAACTGGCTCCAAATGCACCAGGAAAAAAAAAATAGTCTGAAATTCAGCTTTTTAAACTAACCTCCATAGCTGCTCTTTCACAAAAACGATGGGTGAAGGAAGAGGAGTGGGGAGAGCACATATTGCCCAACAGGAGGGCGATTTTCCTCAAGAACGACTTTAAAAGTTGGAGGCTGTGAAGAACAGCCCTGCCCCTGCACGTAGGCTGCAGGAACAGTCGGAGATGCCTGTGGGCTATGAAAAATTAAAGCCACCTTTCTTCCAGGAGCTGCCGGGGGAGCTGCGCTCCTCTGCCGGCTGCACGCAGCGGCAGCTCCGCGGAGAGGGGAGAGGGAGCCGGGGGCTCTCCCCGCATCCCTCGTGGAATTATGGCTCCCACTTAAGGCTTGAGCTGCCCTGGATTATACAAAGGGAAGCATTAGCTGAGCTCTCCCCAGCCGGAGCTGTAGCCCGGAGCCACATTTACACGCTTTACCCAGGGAAGAAAAAGCCAAGGAAGGAGCAGGATGCTGAGCCCCCTGCCTGTGCTCGCCATCCTGGCCCCTTCCCCACCGCTGATTTAACCCTTTCCCCGGCAAGCTGCTCAAGGAGCAGAAAAATAAAAGCCAAAAGGTTGCTCAGCAGAGGTTGGAGTTCAAGGGACCGGTAAGGATGCAGGAGTGGGAGAAATTCCCAGTCTCTGCAGCATGGCTTGGGGAGGGATGAGGGAGAAAAGAACTAAAAAGCAAGGCAGGGGTGAAAAAGCTCTCAAACTTACCGAGGAAGACGCTGGCACACAGGAGGAGGAGGAGGAGATTTCCTTTAGGCACCAGAAATCCCATGGTGGAGCAGAACTCAAGCTCTAGCACACCCAGGATCCCGTCGGGGCAACTTTTCCTCTCCGAGTCTCTGGATCCTCCAGCTTCATTCCCCCGAACTCCTTTCTCTCCTTCTCTTTCACCCCTCTCTGGGAAGGGATAACAGCAGATTGATTGTTTGCTTGCTTTTTTGCTCTTCCTCCTAGGAGGATGCTCTTCCCCGGGACATCGCTGCACACAAACCCTCCAGAGATGCCCAAAGGCTGCAGGAACCTCCTGTGCAGAGACAGAAAAAAAAACCCAAACAACACAAAGGTATTTTTTAGAGCTTTTTAAGCTCCCTTTATCCTGTGGGGTGCTTTGGTTGCTCGGTTGCTGCCTCTGGTTTCACCTTTCTGCCAGTCCTGGGAGGGGGGGGGTGAAGCTCTTGCTCAGGTTCTGCTGCCTCTGGGTCAGCGCTGCCCCGGGAGCAGAATCCCGGAGCTGGGTGTGTTGGGGATATTTAATGGAGTTAAGACCTGCCCACCTCCTGCTTGGGAGGAGGAGAGAATCCGTGAGCTCCAGCAAACAGGCTGCAGGGAGGAAAACTTTTCACGGGAGAAATAAAAGGGGGAGAAGCCGGAGCCCAGCTGGAACCATGGGGGGGTGGGGAAAGGGGCACCTAAAAGCCGAGCAGTTCTTAGTTAAACAAAGCTGGCTGGTTTATCTTGCTTTTCAAAGTGAGTCCTCTAAGCCAACAGGGTAATTAGTCTGGGAGATAATCTCTGGCAGGGAGATTTGAATTTTTGGACAGTTACTGGGGTGATGGGTGCCCATGAGGCAGAGCTCTGCTGGGCTTGGTGCTGTACAAGCACGAAGTAAAAAGGCAAATATGGGTCTCTCCCCATTATTTTCCATTTTTTCCATTTTCAATATGGGTCTCTCCCCATTATTTTCCATTTTTTTCCATTTTCCAGAGGTGAGACTGAGGAAGGAGATCACTTGAATGCATCTATATACTTGAATTTACCTTTAGGAACACCAGAAATAACTCCATGGAAGTCAGGAAGACTTCTTGTGAAAGAAGAGGATTCCTTGTGTTAGCAGGGAATTATCACTCCAGCCTTTCCTCTCACATCCCTGATTCCTCACCTGGGAGACACAGAGCAAAGTCCTTTCTGTTACATTTTAAAACTCTCTTTGATAAGAGCACAATTGCTTCCACAAGGATGGGAAATGGATTTCGTTTTCAGGCAGGGGTAATTTTGCCAGCTGCAAAATTAATCAAAGTCAGTTCTCATCATACTAGCTACATATTTGATGGGTAATAATTCCCCTGCTCCCAAAATGTCTCAGGTATCTTCCAATATAATAGATTGCTGGCTAAAAATGGGCTGGATTACAGCCACAAGAGAAATCAGGTCTGTAGTGTAGGTGTAGCACCAAACTTGCCTTTTCTTGTCTCATCTCTTCCAGACTTTTCTTGTCAGCTTTTTCAAACAACAAATCCCCCCATGTTTTTTTTTGTGGGTTCCTGTATGTCCTACCTGCCTTGCTTGTTGTGTCCTGATCCTCATTGCAGCCCCTGAGCATCTATAAAAATCCATCGTGCTTATTCCAGGGCATCATCCAGTGTTTATTCAGGGAACAGCAGATGTGAGATCAAATTAACTTCAAGCTGAAACACAGGTTACATCCTGACAGCCAGGTCCTAGGCAGCAATAGGGTAACAGAAGAAGAGTCATTCCTCAGCATCACACAGCAACCACACATTCCCAAGCATCCACACAGCAACCAGGAAAAAAAAAAACAACATTTCTTTAAACCCTTTTGCATTCTGAAACCTGGAGGGAGGGGGGACATCACCTCAGTCTGTACCAGTTTGTACCCAGCAGCATTAATGGGGAATGAATGGGTTCCAGCTGCCTCTTTCTAGCAACAAGCCCCAAATACAACAAACCTTACAAATTCCCAGAGATTTGTGGTAGGAAATCAGTTTTTTTCAGGCCATGTTTCAAGGAGGCTGGTGCTCCTCACAGGTCATGTACTGGGCAGCCAACCCCAAGGGACCCAAGGTCAGTTATTCCCTTTTGAAAACCTTGGTCATAAATTACACAGGTATCCTTGACTACAGACCCTCCTGCTCAGAACTGATTCAAATCCCATGGACAAACCCCATCCATCTTCCCCTTTCCTTGGTTTCTGTGCTGGCAATCAAATGCTGCCTCTGGATTAACCCTATAAATAATAGTGATTAAAAAAAGGATTTCCTGCTTTTGGAAATGAAGCATAAATCACCATTTCCTATAAGTGAAAGGTTTATCCCTCACCTCCCTGGCCCTCTTGTAGGATGATGTGGGGAATGAGCATATTTTATTGAGGTTTCTGTGCCTTCAAGTGACCTTGTTAAATCTCACTGCCAGTTTCTTTCTGCATCATTGGGCCAGAACAAAATTTCCATCAGCCCCAGTGTGTATTTGGAATCTCTTCCACTGGTCCATGTACAAGGGACTCAGACTGACTGGCACAAAAAGAAAACCCCATTTTAAAGCTTTTAATTATTTTTTTATTGTGGGAGAAATCTGTGACTCCAGCCCAATTCCCAGGCAGTTGGCTCTGAGCCTCCTCATTATGATTTTCTCCCTTTGTCTGAAAAAAGATGTGGATAATTTGGGTAATCCAGATGTTCCCAGCAACAGAATGCAAACACCCCAGCTACTGAAGATTGTAGCCTGAATTAAGGCAGTGTTTCCTTCAAGGTTTTTCATGAAATCTTAGCCCTGCCCTTGAAATAAGGACAAGCTGTTAACGAGCTCAGGTTCAAGTCCTTTGGGTAATTTAGGATTTTCCATGATCTTGCAGGGATCTGGTAACTCTTGACTCCACTGTCTTGCATTCTGCACTCCTGCAACTCTCCTCCCCATTTTACCTCTTCCTCAAATGATTTTTATCCTATTAAAAGGCACTGACAGAAGGGGCTTGAAGGTCCCCCAGAGCTGGGTGCCTGCATATAAACTGTGCCCAAATCCCCTCACCTTAGCTCAAGATGGATAAAATCCAGGTGCAGGAGGCAGAGGAACACTGCACCACCAGGACCATGTATTTTCCTTTGACTTTGCCCTCCCTCCATAGTCTTGTCCTGGATGTCAGAGCCAGCACCCCAGGGCAAGCCCTTGGCTCTGTTTATTTTGTAAAATGTCATTTTCATGCTGAAAGCTACACAAGTGGGACACAATAATGATAATATCTCCTTACTCCTTCCCTGTTTGGGCTGGACATGGAGGGCAAAGCCAGTTAATGGAATGCTTAAGAAACCATCTTTGCATTCAAAAAAGGTTTTTTTGTCTCCATCCCTGTGATAAGGAGGGTTTCTCTCTCCTGTTCCTAACATTTTTGTCACCAAAAAAGGAGGAGGAAGAAAACCAACACAATGATGGGAATGACATGGTCTTTCAAGGGAAAACTGTGCTGCCAGGAGCAGAGGGAGCTGTGAAGCTGTTTCCCAAAAGCTCAGTCTGGGGCTGCCTCTGCGGAACCCTGCAAGGCACTGCTGGCCTCACAGGAGTGACTTAAATCTATTTATATTTATTTCAGGTGGTCTGTGAAGTGCCAGAAGATTTTTGAAAACCATTTTGAACAAAATCAGGCAGTTCTACTATGTAAGAGACCTTTGGCCACACAGGGAAGCTCAGACACCAGCATGGGAGCAAAAAGAGCAGCAAAAACCCCTGGGTAGTAGATAGGGTGCTGGAGCCCAGGATGTTCCCAGGCTTCTTCCCTGCTTCAGAGTTGGCTGAGGATGGGTTTCCAACAAGAAAATACTCCTGTAGCCTCTTATTTCCTGGGCTGTCCTCATGGCAGTGATCAGACACTGAAGATAAATGCAGTGTCATGGTTTACAAGTGGAGCATCCACAGCCAGAAACCCAGCAGCACTCAGCACCACCTTTGGTGTGGGATGCTCCAAAGCTGCCTCACCCTCCTGGTGCCTTCCTAGATTAGTTTCCAGCACAAAGTGAACCCTGTGAGCAGATAAAATTGGCAGTCCCTCACCTGGAAGCCTGATCCTGAGTACTTGAGGCCACCACTGTGTCCTCCAGCCAGGGCACCCCTTTCCTGATCCCTGGGTCCAGTCCTGGGGAGCATCCAGATGTCTTTACCTCTGGCAAAGATGTTCTGGTGGAGAGCTGGAGGGATTCTCTCACTGCTGTTGTCTCCTGGCTGGTTCCCACCTCTCTCCTCCACAGCTGATGAACTTGGTGATCATTTTTTTCCTCCAACCATCAACTTGGGGTGTCAACCAAATGCACTAATCCACTTTATCTGTTTTCTGGATTTCTCCTCTTCCCATTCTTAGGCACGAGATGGGGATTTCTGAATCAGGTTTATTATTAATAAAGCAACAAGAGGATTTGTGATTCTGGCTGTGCTAAAACAAAGCAACAAAGTGAGAAAACCTTTGAGAAGGGGAAAGAAGCAAAGCAGCAAGTCATGGCCTCATTAAGGCTTCCAGCTCTGCAGCTACTAAAGCCCTCATGTTACACATCAGATGGACCTTTACATCTTGGTTGGAAATGCCAGGCTCCATTGTACAAAGTCCATAAAAAGCAAGGAGGAAGCTGTTGTTTATCTCAAGATAAACCTAAGGAGCTGGGTTTTTAACCAGAGTACAGAAGTGTGTTTGATTCTCCAGACAAGTTTCGTGTTTCTCCAGACAAGTTCCTTCTCCAAGGGTAGCTTTGGTTTCACTGCTCAGCTTCGTAGAGCTAAATTAGGCTCTTGTCCTTCCTCAGAGGGCAAATCCTGCCCAGTTTATTCACTAAAGAAACCTGAGGATTGAGAAACCCTTTCCCTTTTCTCTCCAGCTACAAACCCCATCCTCCCCACCAGCACAAACCTCTCCAAGGGTGCTGGGTGCTCCAGGCAGAGCAGGGCTTGTTGAGAGCCAAGCTATAATCATCCAGATGAGGTGGCTGAAGAGGTTATAACCTCCCAACAGCTCCTGATGTGTTAATGGGAAGTGTAATTAATTTACTGAACCCCTCAGGCTCTGAGCATCAGGGGCTCAATGATGTCCATCCAGGAGCTGGGGGCTTCTCTAGCCCCCCTGGTTGTAATAATGGAGCTCAGGAGGTGTCTGAAGGCAAGGGTGAGACAGAGCCTGTTCCAGACTCTGTCTTGGTCACTTCTTTCACTCCCACATCAGTGTGGATGTGATCTGTGTCCCCCGTGGAAACCAGCAGGAAGAAAAATGCAGTGGGTGCTAAAAACTGGGTCAAAAATATTGTGCTTGGCACCAAGCTTTGGCCATAAATATTTCTTTGGGTAACCCATAGGAAATGATAGCTCTTAAATCTCAATTAGAGTTGAGTAGTAACTGGCTCACACTCACTGGCACTGGGGTTCTGCCTTGCTTCTGCAGGAACCCAGGGCAGATTTCCCACAGCTTCTGAAGCAACCCCAAAATGCTGATTTCTGGTGATGCCAAGAATTCAACACCATTCTGTCCTTACTGATTTTGTCAGGGCTAGTATGAAAAATAGATATCTATTTCTGAATATAAATATTTATAGATATGTATATATATTCACTTCCTTCAGCTCTGTCCAAAAAAACCCACAACTGCCTGCAGTAGAGGATGCAATGACAGTTCTGTTCCAGCTTCTTATTTTTCCAGTCTCCTCATTACTGGTTGGATTCATTCATATGGAGCTGACAGCCTTAGGATGGGAATTTTCCAAAATACCATCTAAAACAGGGAAGAAAGTTTCTTTCAGGAACCCCATGGAACTGAGGGCTGGGGAGTTGCTACCATCCTGCCTGGCTAGGACAAAACCAACTGAGGTGACCTCAGGGTAGATCCTGATCTGGATTCTGCATCTCTCCAATGGGCAGACAGTCCAAGAGCTCCAGAAAGAGATTCCCTGATAGTTCCCAGACCTCTCTTTCCAAGCACCAGATAAAGTCTTCTGATAAGAGGGATGGGAGCACCTGGCCTGGCTGCATCCCTCTCCCACATTCCTGGTACCTTCAGGCTCCCCTCTTTTTGCTCATTAAGACACATACTGCTTTTATTTTCTTGCTGACTGGTCTACATGAAAAGAAACATCAGCCATCTGCTACTCCCACAGCTCTTTGGATCACAAGGGTTTTGTTGATTAAGGAGGAAGTTTTTCCAGAAAACACCCATTTCCCATTGAGTTCCAAACCCCGTACTATTTCCCTCTAAAACGACAGTGTTTTGCCTGCTTTTAAAGCACAAGTCCTGCAGATTGATAGCACACCAGCCTCTCCTTGGGTCCAGATTCCTGTGCAGCAGTTATTTACATCCCTAGGTACAGCTCAGCCTCAGCAATGGAACACTAAAACTTCATTAATATCTTTAGAGACCTGGACCATGCCCATAAACCCAACAAGTTTCTTGCTACTTAGGAGCACAGTTATTACCTTCAAACTTTTTATGATGATGTCTTCACACCTCATCCTGCCACTCTAAGTATCCAAAAGCTCAGGGATATTCATCCCTGGGATGCTAATTTTGCCAGCAAGGATGGTTGGGCTGGGATGACAACACCAAGTCCCCTTCCATCACGATGGCTGCAGAGCTTGGAATTAAGATGAAGATTCTTTGATGGGTTTTATTCCCCATTCAGTTCTTCCTTCATTTGGCATAGCCTAACATCCCATATGGCCAATTGTTGGCCCCTGCACCAGCTGAAGGGAAAGTGTTTGATTGACACTCCAAAACACCAAGTTGTGCCTTTGGGTTGGCTCCAGCTGAAAGTGCTCTTGGCAAAGGAAACAGCCATCTCGGGTTTATTTCACTCTTCAACAAGAAAGGGGCATTTTCTACACTGAGTATTTTTTATATAAAAGCTTATTCTCTAAGGGCAAAAAATATTTTTTTAAAACAATTCCTGGAGCATATTTCCACCTGGAAGTGGGTTTCAGATCAGACATTCAGCTCTCAATGAAAGTTGGAGGGGTACAAATCCATTCCCCCAAAATCAAATGGTTCTTTCCTTTATGGAACCAAACCCTTGGCTTGAACCACCTCCTATTCCTGGCCTGAAAACCTCAGATGGGATTCCCACACCTCAGGTGCCTTCTCTCATCTGAGAGGATGGAAATCCAGCTGAACTCTTGAGAACAAGTGGGAGAAATTTGGAGGAAGGGGCACAGCTATATTTCTCTTTCTGTGACCTCTCCAAACCCACAGCCACACGTTCCTAATTACTTTGAAATCCTCAAGACTCCAATCCTCAGAAATAAAACCTCGTCCACACTTCCAAATTTTGGTCTTACAGCCAAGGAGAGAAATGAGAAGCCTCCCTAGACTATTTCACACAAAAATAGAGATGGATAAATGAGCAGAAAACAACACAAAAACCCCACCTTGTTAGTAGCAAGGCTTGTGCTAATGTTTTTTCTTGTAATCCTGATGAGAGCCAGGTTGGAGCTGCCCAGTTTGTGAACTGCAGCAAGAATTCAGATTTGTTTAAAGATAAAAGATGGACAGGGACAAATTAACCCTGCTGCCTCTCCAGAAACTGCTCAAAGAAGAATATTTGGATTCCTTGAATATTCTCAGGCACGATTTCCTTACTGGCAGGGAAACCAAATCAGGCACTTGGAAAAGGAGAGAATTTCCCAAATTATTTCATTTGGGGGAGGATGAAAATGAGCTGTTCCCACCTGGGAGAAGTGGAATGTGATCCCATGTAACATACATGTAACATACATGTAACATACACACAGACTCCTCAAGCATCCATCTTTTGAAGTGGAGCTCAGACTGACAGCTCCAGACAGCAGAGGGTGAAAAATCAACCAGAACCAACCTGCTCTGCCATGCTGCAGGACCCAGGAGCTGGGTTTTTGCTCTCTGTATCCAGCAGAGGAGGTCCCTGCAGTGCATCCTCTGAAAGGAGAGTTCCCATCTCTGTCCTTAATGAGGACTCAGACCATTGAGCTGAGCTTTGCAAAGAAAAAAAAATGCTGACCATGTACAGAGCCCACAAGGAGTCACATCCCAAAAAGCAGGTGGGTTTTCTCAAGATTAAAACATGGACATGAGCTTCCTTCCAATCCTTATCTGCCCTGCCCTAGAAAAGGAGGACACTTCTGGACCCAGACTTCTTACAGATGTAAGAACAAAAAGAAGTCCATTCCAGTGGAAAAGCAAACTCAGCAAGGCAAATCTCTGGCTCTTTCAGCAAATGTTTGCTGAAACTGTGGCAAATTTTCTAGACTTCAAACCCCACATAACAGTCCCATTTATTTTATGCTGGGGTTTGCTTTTTTTTTCTTTTTTTTTCCTTTATTTTTAAATATCTTCTCCCCCTAGTGAAGGGGCTTTGGAATTCATGACAGTGTTTTGCTGAAAGATATTTGCTTCAAAGGACTGCCTCTGTGAGCTGACCCAGCTGTTATTTGCTGCTTTATTCACAGAAAGCAAACACAAATACATAAATTATGCAGGCAAAAAAATCAATGAGGCTTCTGAGGGAGAATGAACCAAAACTGAGAGCTCTGCCTTCAGCCAGAGCCTTCACAAGCACCAGTCACACCAGGCCTGCAGTTTATTAAAAAATCAAGTCAGGTCTCATCCAGAAGTGATGTTATTCTAATATTGCAATCATTTTGGTAAGGTAGAAATTGCCAGCTTGTGAGGAATGATGTTGCCTGAGGGGTTTGTGGATGGGGGAGGGTTGGAGATCATTGGTGGGAGAGAATGCAGAAGCAGGCAAGGGGCTGAAAATCTGAATATTTCCATCAGGATCCCATCTGTAGCAAGCAAAGCTTCAGTCAAAGGCAGTCACTGCAAGGATAACAAGAAAAACTTGTCCAGAGCCATAGCAACAACTTGTTCCCAGCAGTTCCCCAAATGCTCAAGGGGATGGCTCACCCTAGGTCAGCTTCTTGGTGTTTAACTGGGATGGAAACATTTTTACCATTGGATGCCTGAAAATATGGTCCCTGCAAAAATCTCTATTCATGTGAGAGCCAAAGGTGTCAGGAATGTTGTTCCCAATGCAGGAACTCAGAGCCACACACCCCCTGTCCCTTTGTCACATCAAGCCCTGCTCAGGCTCTCCTTGCCCTTCAGATGCCAGCACTGACTTTGGTGAAGGCTTCAGCCCCATTTGGGGAAACACTGCACTAAAAACTGAAATTTATTCCCCCTCTCCAGAGGAGCTGTTGGGTTTTGAATGAAGCCAAGGCTAGAGATGGCCCTTGGGTGGTTAAAGGCATCACTCACAGGGATGAGGGAGGGTTGGACCTGTCCCATCACCTCCTCCTGCAGGGCAGTGCTGGATACAGGAAAATTCAGAAGCAGCTCAGAAGTGCCCAGCCCTAGTGCAGTGAAAGCAGAGAGGCAAAGCCAGAATAAATAGGAAAAAAAAAAAGGATATTTTCATAGAAAAGCTCCCCTCACACCACCCTGAGAATCAGACAAACCTGCTCATGGAATTTGGAGCTCTCTTTCCACCTGCTGCTCTTTGCTGCCTCTTTTCAGGCTGCTGCAGCTAAAATTCCCATCAGATGAGCAGAGAGCAGTGTGTCCACCATGGACATCATCCATGTGTCCACTATGGACATCATCCAGGGGTTCAGCTGCCCCTCACAAGGTGTTTGCACTCAGCAAGAATGATTCTTATTCCAAGGGCTAAACATTGCCAGAGCAATCTTGTGCCTGGAGCATCAGCTGTCAGCAGGGATAATTGTCAGGATTTGTGGCAATCCCGACCTCATCTGGTGGAATCATAGAATGGTTTGGAAGCAACCTGAAAGATAATTTAGTTCCAACCTCACAGAAACCTGGAACACTTCACAGATTTGCTTCTCATGCTTTGGTGGCCCAGGCTGAGCCACTCCTGCTCAGACTGACTTGGAAGCTGTTGACTTCCTCCAGGGTTTCTTAGAACTTTGCACCACTCTGGACCAGCACACTGTGTGCCAGGGCATTTACTCAACCCCATATCTGAACAGTCAGCCCTGACTAAAAGGGAAAGTGAAAAAAAAATAATAAAAATCCAGCACATCATGGTTTGAGCCAAAGCAACTGAACCGCACGCTTCTGAAGAGCTTCCTGAAAAGGCTTCAGGGCTGGAGCTGCAGCACTAAATAGAGATGGAAACAGGGACTGAAGGACTAGGAACAAGGTTACACACACTTGCCCAGAGCTGCTTGCCTAAGTTTTTAATTTTTAAAAGGTTTACTTGCCAAGGAAGGCTCCACACAGCTGCTGGGTTATCCCCAGGACTGGCTCTACCTCCTCTGTAAGCTCCCTGCCTGAGTCCTTTTAAAAACAGCTTTGAAAGGAAAATTCAGCAGTGTAAAGGACAGGGGAATTCAAGGCAGAAGATAACTGCTGCAGAAATCAGCTTTAACTCAGAAAGGCCACGAAGACTCAAAAAAGAGCCTTGGAGATCCCATCCCTGCTGTGTGCAGCACCAGCAGCCCTAGGAGCAAGATGCATATTCCAGCCTTGGGATACTGGGAGCTTTTCCAGGTGCCTCCCACCTAACTCCAGGCACTGGTTCCACTCTCAGATCATTCAAATTTGGGTTTAATTTTTCTTTTCCCCATGTTTTGTTGGTTTTTTTACCCCTAGGGCTTGACTATTTGCAGCCTAGTGATGCTGGAGATACTTCCTCCCCTGCATGAATTCCAAATGAAGGAACCAGGCAGACTGCTGGGAATTCCATTGATTTCCTTGCATCTCCCAGACCCTTGACTCTCATCTCCAGCAGGACAGTCCCTTTCCACTGGGCCCCTCTTGTAATTTGCCACCTCCCATTCCCAAATCTGCTCTGCAGGTGAAGGATGCTGAGAGGGGAGGAAATAAAATGTCAGGGAGAAAAGTCTGAATGAGGTAAGTGGGCACTGGGGAGGCTTTGGGAGCCTAATTAGAGGTAATTAGAAGTCCTCCAAAGTCATCCACCAAAGCCCTGCTTAATATTTATTGCCCTATTAGGGATTCCTTCACAGGGATTCTGCAAGAGGGAGTTCTGGGGGGAAGGCAGTGATAGATTTACTTCTAAAGCAGCTTTTATTCCAGAACTGCAGTGTGCTGTAGCACTCCTATGGTTTTTATAAAGATTTTAATATTTACAGGGAAGGGCAAGGACTCTTCTTGGGTTAGAAGAGAAAGGTGACCTGACCTTAGTGGTTCACCTGCTATTTCTACAATAGTTTGGGGCTAAATCGAGGGAGAAAAGTGATATTTACACCCTGGGTTACATCTGGCTCAGGGAAGTCACTGGTCCTACCTATCTCCAAAGAAAGGAAAAAGTTTCTGGAGCCAGAGCCTGCAAGTCTGGCAGCCTGGAAGGAGGCAGGGATGGGTTGCTGGGTTTTAGCCTGGGGTATCAAGGCAGGGATTTGAAGGATTTTAGCAATACTCACCTAAGAAAATGCTCCACAGGAATAAAACTTGGAGCCCAACTCTTACGAGGTTTGCTTGAAGTGCCCTTCCTTTAAAATTACACATTATACAGCCAGAAAGATACCTTATTTTTGTTAATTTGTGTACATTTCTAAATGTGGTATTTGCAGCTGAAGTCTCAAAGAGGTAAAGGAATTGCAAGCTGATTCAACACGACAACAAATCCCAGCATCAGCTTTCAAATCTCACGATTTTAAGGGGTTGGAGAAAAGGCTCAGCTCAACTCATTCCCCTTTCTCCCACCCAGCAGCACCCATTTTCCCAATTAAAGGCACCCCCAGGAGCCAGAACCAGCAAGGAGGGGTTCAACATCTTCATAGAATCATAGAATTGGCTGGGTTGGAAGGGACCTCAGGGATCGAGTCCAACCCTTTAAAATCTTGAGGAAATCCAAGTTGCTGCAGGGCATTTGCTGTGCTGAGGGACAGCTGGGATTTCAGGGGCTTTTCTACTGTTTGTACTTTGATTTTCCACACAATGGATGTGACCTGAGTGTAAAGAGTGTTTAGCAGAGTTGGTTCCTTGTCTTCCTGATCCAAATCCCAGCAGAGGTCACAGGTGAGGATCTGCACCTTGCAACAGCTTTGCCTCTGCAGTTCCAGCACTGAAACCATCTGACACATCTCCCCGTGCAACCCCAGTGAAACAGAGAAATAACCTGAATATTCAGGCTCCACATTAAAAAAAAAAATAATGGAGCTATTGACCTTGCCCAGCACCCACCCTTCCAGGGAGATGAGGAGAAAACTTGATGCCCACTCAGCCTTACCCAACCTGCAAATCAAAGCTCCTCTGACTTCCATCTCTGGGAAACACAGAGGATAAATATAGAGGAGGCAGCATCTCAGCTAATGAAGCTCTCACAAAGGTGAACTGCTGAAAGTTTAATTAGCTGAAGCACAACTTGCCAGTGCTCCTCCTGCAAGGGTGTTTAAATCAAAGCCAGCTTCATCTGGATCTAATTTGTAAGGTACAGGGATGCAGAGGGGGGGGAACAGGCTTTCACCTTTTGTTGGGAAGAGAACATCAGCTCAAGCAGAGGGAAACTGAGGTAGTGACACCCTCAGGGCTCCTCTCAGCATTGTATCACATTTTTCTCCTATTCATCTCTTTTCTACTTTACCCTTGCCCCTGTTTTTTTCCTGAATAAATGCTCAGCTCAAAAGTCCTGTTGCTCTAAAGTCTCAGTCCTTCTTTAGTAGGAATAAGTTTAGGGAGGAGCAGCAGAGGGGCACAGGGGGGCTGTTTCCTAGTGAATCCCATCATAAGGATCCAACTGATCATTACCAGAGCTCCTGGTTTGCTTCCCTGAGCATCTCTTCATGACATCTTAAAGAGAAGGTTAATTGGTGTTTGCCAAGAAAGGCAGAAATCTGAGGCAAGGGAGAAAGGCTCTAAATAATCTCTCCTGACCACATGTTTCACCTCAAAACCCCAGGCAGAGCCCAAACCAAGGCTCTTCCCAAAGCTGGAGCAGAACCCCACCTGCAGCTTGGTGCAGGAGCTTCCATGTGCAAGAGGGAAATTGCACAACTCAACATGAGCATCACTAAAATCTGAAACCATCCTCTCTTTTCTGAGCTAAAGGGGATGTGCCAGCCATCAGCTGGTGAGAGCAGAAGGGATCAAATGCACATGGAAAAGAAATAAAACACCTGGCAACTATTTTAATTTGTAAATCAGGTTCTTGGCCGTGTCAAAGCTTTCTTCTCCCAAAAGCCTAAATCTTCTTCTGAGAGTGAAGTAGAGACTTCCAGAAGCTCCCAAACTTTTCTTCCCAAATTTTCCTTTCTCAGGATGACCACCACCAGCCCTGCTTCCCTCCTCCAGGGTCATTGCAGGGCAGAGAATTGGCTCCATCCAAGGCTCCTCCACTGCCCACACATTTCCAAAGGGAAAAGAGCAGAGAAAATTGCCAGCAGGTTTCTAAACCTCTCTAAATTTGGCTTCTTTGTGCCTCTCAGATAAAACCCACTGTGCTGCTTCCCTTCCAGCACTCTCACTGCTCAGCCCACAAGGCCCAAAGCCAGGTGATGGGCAGCTCAGCAGGAGCAGGGAAGGTCAGAAACCATCAGCACAATTCTTGAGCCAAAAAGCTGCTCAATGGAAGCTCCTCTGGTCCAACATTAAAAATGACTTCACATGGGTAGAAATAAAGCACTTTCTTAGTTATTCTTCTATGAATGAACAGACAGTGTCTATATAAATGGATCAATTTCAATATCCAGCAGTAAAAAGATCTCTTCCCTCCTTTCTGCCTTAGATTTTAAATCAAAATATTATCTTAATTCTGTCTGGACATTTCAGCTCTTCTGCTCTACCCACATGCAAGCTCCTACCCCACAGTATATGAGCACTAATTAGAAATGGTTTGTGGCAGATTTTTAAATATTTATACCCAAAAGCAAATCTTGTGAGTCTGAGGCTGTCCCAGACAGGAGTAATTATTATGCTTCTCCTCTCTAATATAATCTCATCCACAGCCCTTTGATTCCCCACCTTCCCTCCCATATCAACACAAAAAAACCCCAAAAAAAGTGTGGTTTTTTTTTTCTGAAACTTGTTTATACTTGCTTTACTTTAAGAATGAACAGAAGGTATGGATTCTTAAAACAAAACAAAAAAGAAAAGACAGACTGATTGTGGGAAGGAATTAAATAGTGCCTAGAAGAGAAGAATTAATATGCTCTGTGAGGCTGAGTAAGGATACAAATAGATTTTGTGAATCTAACAGGATTTTCCTTTGTTCAGGAAAATGTGAAACATAAATCAGGAATTGACATTTCTCCCTGGGGAAGAAGGGAGGGGGTGACACATGACAGATGGCAGAGAAGTGACAGAACACTTTGCGGAGATGCTCAAGTCGTTTGTCGACAAGGAGAGTTTAAAAGCCTGAGCAAAATGAGATCTTTCTGCTCACACACTTAGTCAGCCAGTGCTTAACTGGGTTTGTGATGAAGGCAGAAAAATGCTATTTCAAGTTTCTGAAGATTTGAGAAAACAGCTCATGGATGAGCATTTTGTTTAAAGTCCAAGTCGGGAAGAAAAAGATAACAGAGTGGCATAACATTTCCTCCAGGATAGGACTGAAAATGAAGCACAGGAAACTGGTTAAACAAACATCACTTTACTGGCATAAGAAATCAAAGGTTTGCATTTTCCCTAAAGATTCTTTTTTTTTTTAAGCAGGCAGCATAAACTCCTTAAAACCTCACTTTAAAGCCCTTTATATTTATATATACACTCAAAAGTATGTGTGCCCAGACATGCAGAAGATATTCCATAGATAAATATCAAACCATAAATATATTTATATAGATATTTTTATTTTCACTCACAGAGGGGGGAGACCAGAGCCTGAGCAATGAAGAACAGGGAGAGGAAACTTCAAAAGGTACCAAACACAAGAGGGAATAAACAAAATGGACCCAAGTTTCAGACTCCATCTCTTCTGCAGAGGTTTGAGGAGTTGAAGAGAACAACCCAGCTCTTGGTTCTGGGATGCCTGGAAGAGACTGGAGTCACCTCAGGCTTCTCTTTTGTTAGAAGTCAATGACATGAGGGCTTCAAGAGTTTGTTGTACACTGGATAAATGGTTTCTACTTAATGCTGGTTGTGTGTTCCTATGTAATCATGGTAAAACTGAGCTGAGCAGTACCCAGGGAATATTTGATGGGATGTTCAGAAATCACCTTTTGAGAGAAGAAATCTAAACAGGCAGTTACAAGTGATGGTTTCTTTCAGTTTTAACAGCCACCAGCCAAGAGAAACAGATCTACAGCATCTCAGGGATCAACCTTCTGCTGCATCCAAGAGTTTGCTCCAAGGATTGCTCCAACCACCACCTATTCATCTCCTCCAGCACCTCCAGACAAGGACCTGCTATGACCATGTCTAAGAGCACCATCTGGTGACCTCCCAGAACAAGAGCATCTCTTCTTCCAGCCCCTGGGCAATAAGTGGGAATGAAGCTCTGTTTGCAGTTCTGCACCATCCCCCTGGCCAGGGAGGAACAGGAGATTCCCTGATGGATCCCTCCTGGTGGAGCTGAGAGCAGAGCCTCCTCCTCCTGCTTTTTTAGAAGTGGAAGATGCTGCAGGTATCAAACTACCCATGCCACTGTTACTGCCTGCCTCAAGCTGTATCAAATGCCTCTTATTACATCCACCACACTATTTAGCTTCATCTCCTACCTCTTGTTTTTCCCACAGCCATTAACACCCAGGGAAAAATTCCCTCTTTAATTGTGTAGCAATAGATGCTCCTTTCTGCATGAACTCTGGGGTTTTTCCCCCCACTTTCTCCTTTCAGGAGGTTGCTGAGTTATTTACTGGATACCTGGGAGCTCACCAGGGTTTTTATGTCCCTTCTGTGCCATTTTTCATGATCCTGAAGACCTATTTTCTGGAAAGTTTAATTTTTTATTATTATTCTATGCATGAAGACCTTTAGAGGCTCCACTACTGCATGACCAGGAAAGTGAAGCAAGTGGCACAGCCCTGAGCAATGAGCTGCTTCCCTCCTTTCCTCTCCTTTAAAATACTCTATTTTTCTACCAGGAGTATTTCTAACCTGATAAAAGAGGTTTCAGCTCAGGCTCAAACATCTTCCCAGAAAGTATTTGGCACAACCACCCCAAGAGGGGACCACACATCCCTTAAATTAACTGGAACACCTCTTGCTCCTCCAGCCCTGCCCCAGGGGGATGCAGGAAGGTTTTCCCATCATTCAGCCCTACCCAGGGCACAGAAAAAGAGCAGGGACAGACAAATTGCAGTAACACACAACCTACAACCCAGAGGAAACTTCCCTTCCAACAGGGAGAAGCTTCTCGAGTACCCAAACAGTTTCAGAAAACACCCATGAAATAACCAGGTTGCTTCTTGCTTTGTAGCAGGGATAAGGAAAAAAAAATCCAATTATTTCATTCTTAGGAAGAAAAAAAAATACACTTGAAGTGTGGAGTCACTCACCATGGAGGAAAAGCCTGGAAAACAGCAGCTACTTCCTCAGGAATTGGGGGACCTGCAGGAGAACAGATACATCCTAGGCACTGAGATCCTATTAATTAACCTAAAGAGTTAATTAATGCAAACCAGGTAAATGTGGAAGGGAATGATTGCTGATAGGGAAAACCTGCCTTTATCAGCACAGGAAAATGTTGGCTGACAAGTCAAGTAATATTTCTTAGCATGTATTAATCTGCTTTTACTCAGTATATTCAGAGTCAGGCAGAAGATCAAGTTGAGCTTTCCTGTTAGACCCAGCTCCATCCCCTTTCTTTTAACATTTTAGTTAAGAAAAGAAAAAAAAAGAAAGAAAAAAAAAAAGGAAAGAGAGACAAAGGATAAGACTGGAGAAGGGAAATTTCATGGGGAGTAACAGCTTTGAAGTGCAGACAGGAAAAAGCTGAAAAGCTCAAGTCTGACACTGTGGATCTTCTCCTTCCCAAGTCCCTGGCTGGCAGTACCCAGTCAGAGAATTCTGCTTTTTTCTTTCCTCTGAGCTTTTCTCTAACAAACCTCCCTTCCCAAAGATTCTCTCTTTGTTCCTGATGAAACAAGGGGGCTGCTGATTCCCAGGTGCCTCTTTTCTGGGGGGCTCAGAAGCCTTGGAGTGGGGGGAGGCAGGGAGCAGAAAGCAGCAGAGTTGCTGGGGATGGGCTGCATGAAAAAGGATAAATCAGAATTCCAAGAAATGGGTGAATTTACAGCATGAAAGAATTGAGGCTGAAGCCCTGTGCTCGTGGGCCAGGGTGAAGTTGGAATTGGAGGTGTCAGGGGCAGAAATGGAAAATTCCCACCAGCTTTTCAGTAGCACCATCACAGGAATAAAGTTGGGAGCTTCTCCTGTCCCCAACAGCCTCCTGCTCACCCTGCCTGTGTTTACTGCAGGGATAATGACTCCTTGTCAGGGCTAATTCTCCAACTGGAGTGACAGCCACTTAGGGGGGGGCTGAGAGGTGCCATTAGAGGTGGCTTCTGAGCTGCTTTTGCTTGCAATTTGTGCCACGTTGTCTTTCAAGATGTGTGGGGATGGATGGAGGGGATGGGGATGGATGGGGATGGATGGAGGGAAGGAGGGAATGCAGAGGGTTCTCTATTCCCAAACCTTTCTAACAGGGCTTGGGCAGTGGCAAATGACTGTGGGTTTAAGGATTCACTTGGAGAGACATGGAAAAGGGAAGCATGCCCATGGAAACAACCCCAAACCTGCTCTTCTCTACCATCAGGAGGTCCCTGGTGTCCCCCAGGGGCTTCTGCAGGTGGCAATGAAGAGGCAGCTGCTCTTGGTGGGGAGTGAGCTCTTTGTCTGCACAGCAACCCTTCCACACATCCCTATTTTCCTATCATTCTTGGGTTACTTTTTTTTTAGACCTAGCAGTACAGATTTGTCCAGGATTTCCCTCCTGGGACTTCAGAGGAAGGCACTGCTAAGCCCCATTGCAAATTAACTTTCCTGATAGCTTAAAAAAACCAGAAAAAATATTATATTCTGAAGTAAGCTGTCCCCTGGTCAAATATTCATCACTTAATCATTATTTACCTTTGAAATAAAGGCTGTGGTAGCTCTCAGGTACTCATGTCTGAGCAGCTGGCAATTTTTTTTCTCTAACACGAGCTTGACTTTGCTGAAGGACAAACAAAAGAGAGAAGCAGAGCAAGCTGCTGCTCTAGCTGGAGATGCAGTTGTGGTTTTCATTTTTTTTTTGGTCCATTCCCTGCCTCTCACCCTGAAGCATCCAACCAGAGCAGGGTTTGCTGGAACAAGCCCCTTCCCATAGCATCTGGCACAGGCTCTGCACTTGACATCTTGTCAGCAGGAGACCAAGGATTGCTCTTCCTTTGGCTGGAAAGAAACCAACTTCATGGGAGAAGCAAAGAGAATAAAACCAACCCTTGGAGCATCCTGAGCAGGACCTCCATGGCTTTGTTTCCACCTCAGTTGTTTTAGCACTGCTGGAACAGCAGAAATCCTCTTGGTGACAGCAGCTGGGGAGCTGGCTGTGTCCTGGCTGCAGGTGTCAGACAGCATCAGTGCCCATTTGGGTCCTTGCCATTTTTTTTGAGCATCTCATTTCTTCTGACAACAAATGAAGATGTTGCCTCCTCTTTCCCCATGGTTAGCTGGTTCTTAAAATAACTATTTCTTTTCTTTATATTTTTTTTTTTTCAACAGCCATGCTAAAAAACTGGCTCAAACGTGTTGAAATGGCTTGAAGTGATTTGGGAAAGCTGGTTAATCACATTTAATTGTATGACACATTGGAGCCTTGGCACAGAGATCTGGCCTCATGAATCATGTTCCCATGGGATACAGAGGAGTTGCACCAGTTTGATGTAACAACAGGCACTGGGACAACAAATCCCCCACATATTTTACCTGGCTGGCTCTATAGATTCCTGCAAAACCACTGATTACTTTTAAATATATTTTAGGGGGGGAAATTTGGCTTCATTTGCACCTACAGTCAGGGTGGCTGATGTCAAAGGGAGTTATTTTTAGCAGAGGATGGGCAGGCTGGGATGCTCAATAAATAGACATCATATCAATCAAATATTTCAACCTAGTTTTGGCAAAATACAGAAGGCAGCAGCAGGTTGGGGTTTTTTTTTAGTTGTCAGATGAGATTTACAGTTGTTCAGTGCTGAAGGTAAAAGAAAGAATGGAAGAATTGGGTCTCAGCAGACCCAATAATAATTTATGGTGCTGACATGCAGGGGACAGAAACCTGAGGGCAAAGAAGTCCTGGGGAGGGAAGGAAAGGTCAAAAGGATGGGAAGTGTGAGGTGCTGACACCTGTGATGGATGGGCAGGAAGTTCCAAGATGTGTAAGGATGGATTATGGATGGATTATGGATGCTGCCCCCATCCTGGGATGAAGAATTGCCCAGGTGCTGAAAGGAGAAAGCAGCCAAGAACGCTGCAGGGAATGAAACCCTTTATTTGGGTGTCCAAAAAGAGCAGGTTGAAGTTCTGCTTGTCAGAAAGGCTCTTTTCTCTTCTCCTGGAATGGTGACTGATTTATTGACTTTACCTCTCACATCCTGCCCTGTTCCCCCACCCTTCGTCCAGCCTCATCCTTTTAAGATACCTGTCCAGACATAATCCAGGAATCTCATTTGAATTCAGTACAAAATAAGGGTTTGATGCCTAATTCAAGAGGGGCTGAGGCCAATTGCAGGGCACTTGTGGAGGAGAAACCCCTCTCTTTGTTTGCTTACACCTCAAGAGCTGTAAGGAAGAGCTTTGCTGTCCTGGGCACGTAGGGAAAAATAGGAAAATAAACCTCAGGTCACTGCCCAAAAACCCAAAAGGTTTGATCCCAGCCCTGCCATGAGCCCCAGGGAGAGCGATCATCCTCCTGCCCTCTGCCTGGGAAAAAGGTGGGAATTAAATCAGGCATCTTTGGTTTTAATCATTTTGCAATCTCATTTTTTCTGCCTGGCTGCCATCTCCCCCATCCCCCCATCTCTTCCATTCCCTTTTTTTTTTTTTCCCCATCTCTCCCAACATTTGTTCCCCTATCTCCTGTCCCCTTCCCTCTCAATCTCTGCTTGTCCTTCCTTTCGTTCCCCCATCACTTTAAATCCTTTCTGACGTCGGAGCTTTTGTTCTGCTCCCTCCTCACGCCTGCTGGGACCTTCGATGGTTTTTTTTTTCTGTTTTTTTGGGTTTTTTTTCCCTCTCTGTTTACACGCAGCTCTATACAAATCCTGTGTCTGACAAAGCAGAGAAAAATGCCCCTCGGAGACCCCTTTTCCTTTTGCAGAACAGTTTGTCCTTTCTGGCAAAATAATGACTCAGCAGTGCCGAGGGAAAAGGGATGAATTTATCCCTGGAATGAGGCAGGGATGCAGATGAAGCACCCAGGCTGGAGGAGGAGGAGGAGGAGGAGGAGGAGGAGGAGGAGGAGGAGGAGGAGGAGGAGGAAGGAGCCAACAACTTAAAGTCAACTTTTGGCTTTGTTTCCCTCTCCCTGGGGGATAAACAGAACCTTGGGGAGCTTGCCCAAAACTGAATGGGAAGAAGTTGGCTTGGTCCTTTTGGGAAATGTGGAGGGTAGAGCTGTGGGAAGGGGAAAAGGAGAAAAAAAGGGAGGAGGAAAAAAAAAAGGAGGGGAAAAAGGAGGGGGGAAAAGGAGGGGAAAAGGAGGGGAAAAGGAGGGGGAAAAGGAGGGGGAAAAGGAGGGGGAAAAGGAGGGGAAAAGGAGGGGGAAAAGGAGGGGGAAAGGAGGGGGAAAGGAGGGGGAAAAGGAGGGGGAAAGGAGGGGGAAAAGGAGGGGAAAAGGAGGGGGAAAAGGAGGGGGAAAAGGAGGGGGAAAAGGAGGGGGAAAAGGAGGGGGAAAAGGAGGGGGAAAGGAGGGGGAAAAGGAGAGAGAAGAGGAGAGGAGAGGAGAGGAGGAGAGGAGAGGAGAGGAGAGGAGAGGAGAGGAGAGGAAGAGGAGAGGAGAGGAGAGGAGAGGAGAGGAAGAGGGAGAGGAGAGGAGAGGAGAGGAGAGGAGAGGAGAGGAGAGGAGAGGAAGAGAGGAGAGGAGAGGAGAGGAGAGGAGAGGAGAGGAGAGGAGAGGAGAGGAGAGGAGAGAGAGGAGAGGAGAGGAGAGGAGAGGAGAGGAGAGGAGAGGAAGGAGAGGAGAGGAGAGGAGGAGGAGAGGAAGGAGAGGAGAGAGAAGGAGAGAGAGAGAGAAGAGAAGAGAAGAGAAGAGAAGAGAAGAGAAGAGAAGAGAAGAGAAGAGAAGAGAAGAGAAGAGAAGAGAAGAGAAGAGAGAGAAGAGAAGAGAAGAGAAGAGAGAAGAGAAAGAGAAGATAAAAATTGGGGCGTTTTCAGCTACAAATTGTTCTGGTATGGTCTATTATCACCTTGACTCCAGCATCTTTTATCAGTCCCTTTATCTCAGGGCATTTTACTTTGCAGACAACCAACAGCATCTTTCTGAGCTGCCCACTTGAGCTGCCTGCCACTTTCTCTCTGACTCACAGCAATTTATTTTAAGCAGCAGGCACCATGAGCTATTTATCCTTTCATTAGGAAACCAGAAACCAAAGGTAAAATTCAGCATTTTTGCCTTTTCCACCTACAAGTCTCTGAGCTCCCCCCTTCGCCCCCAGTGGTAATTAGAATCATGGAATCCTAGATTTGGATGGGTTGGAAGGGACCTCAGAGATCATCAAGTCCAACCCTTGATCCACTCCCCCCGTGGTTCCCAGCCCATGGCACTCAGTGCCACATCCAGGCTCTTTGGAAAGATCTCCAGACACGGAGAATCCACTCCTTCCCTGGGCAGCCCATTCCAATGCCTGATCACCCTCTCCAGAAAGAAATTCTTTCTCATCTCCAACCTAAACCTCCCCTGGCACAACTTGAGACCCTTTGTGCCCTCTTGTCTTGCTGAGAGTTGCCTGGGAAAAGAGCCCAACCCCCCCCTGGCTCCAACCTCCTTTCAGGGAGTTGGAGAGAGTGATGAGGTCTCCCCTGAGCCTCCTCTTCTCCAGCCTCAACACCCCCAGCTCCCTCAGCCTCTCCTCACAGGATCTGTGCTGGATCCCTTCACCAGCCCAGTTGCCTCCTTTGGACCTGCTCCAGCACCTCAATCTCCTTCCTCAGCTGAGGGGCCCAGAACTGGACACAGGACTCAAGCTGTGGCCTCCCCAGGGCTGAGCACAGGGGCAGAATCCCTTCCCTGGACCTGCTGGCCACGCTGTTCCTGAGCCAGCCCAGGATGCCATTGGCCTTCTTGGCCACCTGGGCACACTGCTGGCTCATGTTCAGCTTCCTGGCAATCCAGACTCCCAGGTCCCTTTCTGCCACTCTGTGCCCAGCCTGGAGCTCCCCATGGGGTTGTTGTGGCCAAAGTGCAGGACCCAGCACTTGGAATGTTGAACCTCATCCCATTGGGATCATCCCAACTCTCCAGTCTCTCCAGGTCCCTCTGCAGAGCCCTCCTGCCTTCCAGCTGATCCACACTCCCCCCCAGCTTGGTGTCATCTGTGAATTTGCTGATGATGGACTCAATCCCCTCATCTAAATCATCACTGAAGATATTGAACAGCACTGGGCCCAACACTGATCCCTGGGGGACACCACAGCCGCCATTTTGATGCAGCCCCGTTCAGCACCACTCTCTGGGCCCTCCAGCCAGTTCCTGACCCAGCACAGGGTGCTCCTGTCCAAGCTGTGGGTTGACAGCTTTTTCAGGAGGATGGTGTGGGAGACGGTGTCAAACACTTTGCTGAAGTCCAGGTAGACCACATCCACAGCCTTCCCCTCATCCACCAGACGGGTCACAATTGCAGCCTCACTGGACAGATATTGGGATTTCTTGGTGGATTTCTTGGGAGCCTCCCCCCTGGCAGTGCTCCTGGTGACACAGAAGCTCTCTCACCTTTTGCCTGTCCTCACAACTTGAATTGGAAACCCAAAATCACAACTGGAATTTAAAAATCCTCAAACCCTCTCATCCTTAGTTCTCGTGCACCTTCTGTGCTCTTGGCACCCAATAAAGAGGGATTGCCCTAATCTGTCCCCAGAGAACAGGGAGAAAAAAAAAACCAACAAACTATGAGTGTTTCTTGGTAGCCCTGTATGGGGATATACTGAGAAAAAGCTGATTTTACTCACACGAGATAATAATAAACCCATGGGAGGAGGTGATTAGTGGAAAAGGTTCAAAAGGCACCCTGCAGGCTCTGCTCTCTCTGGTGTCATTCTGCTGCTGCTGTCAGGTCCAAACAGCCAGGACTGAGCTAACCACCACTTTCCTTAGGGTTTATATCAATTTCCTGATTTTTCATTCCAACAGTGGTGTTTTTTTATTATTATTTATTTAATGTATAGCATCGGGCCCGACTCGGGTTTTGGGTCATCTCTGCTTAAAGAGGGTTGGTTTTTGTTTTTTTTTTGATCCATTTTTCTAAAAGATTATTTTAATCTCTTCCTCCCTTCCCCCAGCCTGTCTCACCACACCAAAGGATAATTTTTTATCCTCTTGGCTCACCTCACTTCCAGGAGGCCTCTGCTTAATACTGACCAGATGCTAAGGGCAGAGGACTCGGGGTCACTTTTCGTGCAAAGGATGCAACATGGCACAGTAGCAACAATCTGAGACAAAAGGACTAAAATCCCTATTTAAGTGGACTAATGCAAAGCCCAGCTTTGCTGCTTGTCTCTTCCCTGGGCCAGGCAGAGGCCAGGACAACCTTGGCACAGTTTGGAGCAGTCCCTGAGGTGCTCTGCTTTGCTGTGACAACTTGTTCTGCCAGAAAGCAAGGAATAAGTAAGCCAGAAAATCTTTCAGCCAGAGCCAGGCAGGTCCACAGCACCCAGCTTTGCCTCCACAGCCTCAATTTCCCCTGGAAAAATAAATAAATAAGTAAATAAATAGAAGGCATCAGCAAAATCCTCCATTTGATGTATTTGATGATCCTCCATCTTCTTTACTTGGGCTTCTTTGGGAAGAAGTGGTAGAAGAGAATTGAAGAATCCTTGTGGTTGGAAAAGCCCTTTAATCACCAAGTCCAACTGTTAATGATCACATTTGTATGCAAAAGCCCTAAAGTGTCCCAAAATAAATGTCCCTCAGTTCCTTCACAGGATGCTCTAAAGCTGCAGGGTTTGAAGTTCAGTGATCAGGGGGAGTGTCACCCAGCTCAGGCCATATAGAGATGGAAAATCCCACCAAAATCCCATCAAAAATAAGATTCTGAATCTTTTCCCTTTCTCCACCTCCTGTTTTTGTCCTTAGCAATCCTCCTCTTCCTATCCACTGATCCCTGGAGGGTAATTTCCCTCCTCATGGCTGGTGGGGGCTCCTTGAAAAGCTTCAATTAGGGAAGAAAAGTTCAAGCCTGTATCTGCAGCACTTCCATTCCCTGCTTTGGCTGAACCTCTGTCTTGGTGGAGATTACACATTAATCTTAATTAGGAAGTGGAAGAGGAAAAGAGGAGCTTCCCAGCCTGCATTATTCCACTTTGATCTGACTTGTTCCCTTTCATTCTGGAAGAAAAAAAAACATTTCAAAGGCTTCCAGGCTTTTTTTTTTTTTTTTTGGATGATTCTCGTTTAAGATTCATGCATCTCCTTACATTTTAGTTACCTTTTTTTGAGAAATATTTACAGCCTCTTCCTCTACAAAGAGCTCAATGAGCTGGGAATTGGGCTGGAATATCACCAAGAAGCTCCTGTCCAAGATGGGTGGGAGGTGGGGGAAGTTGTGTTCCACTTAAGTCAAAACTGAATTCCTGTTCCAGATGGAAAATCCAGGTTTTGCTAATATAGGAGACAAGGATCTTCAGCAGAGATTCAATAATTAAGCAAAGAAACAGCCAGCCCCAAAACCAGATTATACTCTACCTTGTCTGAGTTCTTCTTGTTGAGCAGCCCAGATACTTTTTCACTGGGATCTCCCACTACATAATAATAATATTCTGTATTGAATACATAATACTAGGTATTTAAAATAAAAGGAAAAGTAATAATAATAAATGAGTAGTTAATAATAATAAAATGTAATAATAATAGTAGTACTATAATAATAATAATAATAATAATAATAATAATAGTAATAATAATAATAATAATAATAATAATATATTTTTCAAAGCAGACAATCCTCCCCAACAAAACTCCCATTCAGTGCTAACAATTTCTGTTTGAATAGATGCAGAGACTTTAAACATGTGGAAAAGTTTTCACCTTCTCCATAGGCAAGGAAAAGCTTCACAGCTGGATAAACTTCCTCAGCTGCTTTTCTCCTTTCACAGGAGATTTCCAGGGGTCCCCATCCTTCAGATGCTGAAGAGCACAAGAGGACTTCCTGGGCCTGTTGAGAAGGGGGAGATTGCAGCCCAGGACTCTGCAGAAACAGCTGTGAAATTAAAAAAGGGTCTTGGTGGGGGTTTTACATCCTATGGTTAAGAAGGGACCCACAGGGTCCCAATCCAGGCAGGTTTTCCCTTCCATAAACTTGCATTTCCATTAAAATGGAGGAAACCTCTGCTGGTTGCTGGGTTAATTTTTTTTTTATTTTTCTTTTCTTTTTTTTTTCCTTTTTTTTCTATTCTTTTTTTTTTTTTTTTTTTCATTTTTTTCCTTTTTAAAGTTTTATTTCAGTGGAATTTTTGTATTTCCCACTCAAATAAACACATGCTCCTTGGCCAGCTTATCCCAGCAACTCCCCTGCCTAATTCCTCACCCCCCAGCCTGAAGGGTGAACAGAAAATAACCTTTAATTTGCATCTTACAAGGAGCTGAGGGAGAAGCAAAGTGGTTGATCAGTAATAACCTCCTGCAAAGCAGAATCCCCAGCCCTGAGTCCTACCTTGAGAGTTATTCTCCCTCTCTGTGCCTTTAACAAGAACAGCTTTGGACCTAAAAATCAGGCTGCATTCATGCTCAATGCAGCATGAAATCCTTCAGTCTATTCTGCATCCCTGGAGATTTGGGTTGCAAGATCTGGCTTTTCAGCCCTGGCTCCTGATTGGAATTTCTGATGCTTTCCAGGTGCTTGGCTGGGTCCTCAATGCTCATTCCCACCCAGGCAGAGGAAAGAGTTATTGCCAGGGAGATAAGGAAACCCTGGGAGCCAGCATTAGAACCTCAGCTGATTGTAAAGTGATGCTGTTCCCTTCTTTAAGTGGAAAATTAACTGGGAAAAAAAATAATTAAAATATAATAGACATTTTCTTCAGGCTCTTCTGAGGGGTAGTGTTGCCTGGTGCATTCAAATCAAGTCTGTATTCCCCATGTCCTTGTAAGACAGAGCAACTGTTTGTCAAAAAACCACCCATCTATTCTTCATTCTATTGTAATTACAGCACCAGGAATGTTGATGGGATTTGGGCCCTTGCATTTAATGAGTCTTGGGTTTGTGCCTCCATTTTAATCAAGTGTGGGACTGGTTATTATTAACACAGGGCTCTGGATGCACATGGCTGCTTACAGAGTTAATGAAGATAAATTCCTTTCCCAGAATAGATTACAAGCCCAGGTCTTGCAACCACTGCTCCTGAGGTGTTCTTGGGGAGTAAATCAGGGCAGAAAATCATTAACTGCTGCTAGATGACAGAATGCTGACAAACAGCAAGAACTCTCCCTGCTGAGGATGCTCTGGTGCTGGGAAATGAGGAGGAGACCAGTGGGATTTTCTTGCTTTGGATTAAAGTTGGGATGGAGTCTGGAAGACAAAAGGCAGCATGAGATGGGTCTTGGGGAGCACCAATCATTCTGATCTCTAATGAACCAATTGGTTCCACCAGGGTACCAAGGCCCTGACACCCCCCATCCATCAGCATCTCTGGGGCTGGGACACAAACTGTCCCAGTTTTCCTTCTTCTTGGGTCCCTAATGTCCTTCCATCTGTCCTAAGGTATATAATGGATGGATCAGGTATATAATATAATATTATTAGATGTATATCCCCATATAATGGGGGATTTGTACCTCCCCAGCTGCAAAAGAAATACAGTGTGGCTCTTGCTGAGGGACTTTCCAGACACATCCCATGGATCAGGTGTCTGCAGGATGGTGCCTGGTGTCAGCTGGGGGCTCTTGGAGGTGGAATAATCCAAACACTGAGTGAGAAAAATCAAGGGAAAACAGGACAATGCAAAGAGATAAAACCAATGAGGTTGGGGATTTCAGGAGGAAATGTTGGCAAGAATCCTGCTTCAAGCTGGAGGTCAGATTGGAGACTTCCAGAAGCCCTTTCCAGCCAGCACTGCTGTGATTTGGTGATGGCTGGTGAAGTTAGCAAGCCCCAAATTTCATAATTTTTAAAAGAGAGAAATTGGGTGGGTAAACCTCATGTCCCTGCACTGGAAGAAACATCCTTGGTGTTTAATCTGTTGTAAGGCACTGTTCAAACGATCTGAAAAGACCCTGTGGATGGAGAGGACTGATGGACTCCCCAGAAAGCTCACATGGGATGAGCTGATAGATGGAAGCAGCCAGGACAGCCTCCTCTTTTAGCTGAAAAATCAGCTCTGGGATTCTGAGGAAACAGAAGGACTCAGAACGTTGCATTTTAGGCTGAGAAATCAGGATTTCAGACACCTGAGACCTCTCTGGACTCCCCAGCTCTGTAACACTGGGGGTGCTGTGGGGTCCCAGCACCCAGTCCAGGCAGAGCAGACATTTCAGTGCATTGGTGGCTTTGGGACATTTGAGAGCTATATATTATGAATGCAATATTTTTTAATCATCTGTCAGGAGGTGGTTTTTTTCCTCCTCCAGTGACAGGGGATGAATTTAGGCTTTTGACTCAGTTCTTTGGGATTCCCACTGAGCCCAGATCTGCCAGGAGGAGCAGAGCAAAAGGACTTGGATGGTGAGAAAATAGCAGTGTGCTCATTATCATGGTCTGAAATCACACCATATTGTGCTTCTCAGGATAGCAAAGTATCTCCTTCCCCTGCCTGGCTGCCTGAATTCTATTGATTGTGTTCAGATGCTGGATAGGATTGTGCTGAGGCAAAAAGCACTAAATTAAACCTCCCCAGCCACTACTTACTACCCCGTGGCTGTCTTCTAGTGTCATACTCAGTGTCTGTCACTTATGAAGGAGAAGAGCATCTTTTCCCAGGATCCTGACACCTGAGAGAACTGCATCCATTTCTGTTTGCATTATTGGCTTTGTCTGATGTTGTGCAGAGTGAAAAAGGGAAGGACTTTGGGGGGAGAGCCCTGATTTATTTCCATAATTCTGGCTCCCACATCACCATGGACTGGTGCAAGGTGCTGGTGAATATGATGACATTAGGCTGACTTAATGAGAGAGGTTTAAGCAAATACACTTCTCTGTCTGAAGGGACAAAAAAAAGCACATGTAAGGTTTTCTACTCTGCTCATCTGGTGGGCTGAAACATTCCTGAGCCATAAGTTGATTGTGTTTGGTTGTGTGCTTATGTGATTTGGCAGAAAAAACAAGGAAAAGGGAGTGTAGAGCACTTGCATCTGGGTCTGTGCAGTTTGGAGGAGGGAGTCCTGTGTCTGTTTTGATAAGAAAAGCCATCCCCAGGTCATCAGCAGAGTCCACTTCGTGTCTGCCCCCAGGCTGCCCAGGGAGGCTGGGAAGTCTCCATCCTTCAAACGTTCAATAATTGATGATAAAAGTGCCTGAGCAGCCTGGTCTGACTGCAAAGCCAGGTCCTAAACTGGAGTTCTCTGTGCTCAGGGAATGGACCAGGAACAGGAGACACCCAGAGGTTTTCTCCAGCTTCACCAGTGTCACAGGGGGGAAATGAGTGGTGTTTTGTAGGGAAAAACCCCCTATTTCAGCAGTTCAGTGGTGGCACAGACAGGGCCCATATAAATGACAATGTCAGGAGAAGTTACTAAAGCATGAAATTCCCTTTTCACCCTGAGTGTATTGGAATTGATTCCTGTGTGTGAGAAATGTGCTCACCCTGGGCACTAAATCCTTCCCCTCCTCTTTCAAGCTGCACTGAACACCCACATGCAGAATTTGGGGTTTTTCCCACTGTGTTTCTTTCTTTTATTTTTTTTTTTTCCTGTGGTTTTATAGTAACAGAGGGACCTTGTAGCTCTGATGAGTTATTGCAGCCACCATCCTCACAAAAGGGAGTGATGAAAAATCCTTTCACTTCTCATCTTGCAAATCCATCACCAGGCTCTGAGCAAAGGTGGCAGACTACAAGCAGTCAGATCCTTGTTTTCACAGCTGAACTGGATCCTGCTTTCCAGCAGACACTGCTGTGTATAAATCTTGGTGCCTTTGACAGCTTCACACCCCAGGATGTTCCCACACTGAACTGTGGGGGACTCCTTTTCTGGCTTGAACCCAAACATCCAAAGCTGCTATCAGAGAGTTGTCAGTATAAATACATTTATTTTAGGGGGTAATAGAACCCATCCTCCCTAACAGGTCAAGGATTTTATTAGGATTCCTTTTTTTAAAAAGAATCTGATATGAAGAAGACCCAATCTATCCTCTTTCATTCCTGCTTTATTCTCCTGGTGTTCCATTTTCAAGCAAAGGCCACTAAATCTCTCTGATCATCTCTAATCTGATTCTCACTGCAGGATACAATGCTTGGTGGAAGCTAATTCCCACTGGATGACCAGCTGCTCTTTGGGAAAACCAAATGGTTTGATTACAGCTCCCAAAACATAGAAAAAAAAAAAAAAAAAAAGTGAGAGTGAGGGCAATGCAAACTCCTCCCCAATGCAGACACCAAGGCAACAATTTACATTAAAAATCAGCAGCTCTGAATGCCAGGGAAAGAGTTTTCCAGGCTTCATCTGCTTCATTTCAGGCAAGGTGTCCAAATGCTGCCTCCAGAAATCCAGGCTGCAAAGGGGGAAGGTGCCTGGAATGGGATCTCCCACCTTTTCCATGGGATGTCCTGGGTGGCTCTGAGAGAGCTCTGCAGGGAGCCTGGGAGGATGGGGGGGACCCCAGGGACTGCAGTGGCAGAAAGGGACAGAGGATGGGCCAAGCTTAGAGAAACAGCACTGGCTGAGATAGGATGAGTTGAGAATTGGCTGCCAGGTTGCTTAAAAGCAGTAGCAGAAGAGATGTCTGGCAGTGGCAGAAGGCTGGAGTTTGGGAAACAGGAGGAGAAGCACCAGGGATGGGCCAGGATTCACATTGCTTTGGAAGGGGAAGGTTCAAGGAGTTTGGCTCAACCTGTGATGTGAGAATTTGTTTCCCTCGTGTGCTGCCAAATCTCTTCTGCTCTCAAGTTTTGGTTTTCTTTTTTTTTTCTTTTTAGTTTTTTTTTTTTTTTGCAATGGGATTTCAAGTTAAAAAGAAAAAACAAGCACAGCTTCCAAAGGAAACTGGAGCTGACATTATCTCAACAGTTTCAGCTGTCCCTTGCCAAATTCTGCCCTGGCACAAAAGGGTCTCTTCCATCTGCTGTGTGTTTCCAGCTCTCTGCATTGAAGCTCTGTCCCTCTGATCCATTTTCTCTAACAGAAGATTTTCATGGGCCATTTCTAGCAGCTCCTTCTGTCCCTCTGTTTCTAGGCTGGGATGGGTTTGGTTTTCTTCTACCAGCAGAGTCTGCTGCCCAGGGGATGCTCTGAGCTCATGGGACCCCACAGGAGGTCCCTGGGTACCACTCATAAAACACAACCCCAAGTGGAGCAACATCCCCAGCACATGAAGAACCCATGAGATGCAAGCTGGGTCCTCCAAGATAAATGCTCAGCTCTGGAGGAGGGGATTTCAACCTTCCAGAAATTCTATTTCTGTTTCTTTTAGTCTCCTGGCCACCACTGGAGTTAACAAGAGCTGTGTTCCTGCCCACACTTTAACCCCCACACTTTTTTTATTTAACAGGGAAGCAAACTTTCACACAACTCTTCTTCAAAAAGAAAATTCTGATTGAAGAAAGACTGGAGGCACTGGAGAACGAGGCCTTTAAATTAGCCAATTAAAACCAAAGTGTCCAAGAGCTAATAACCAGAGCAGCTCAAAATCTATACCAATTATTTTTCAAATATGCTCTTGATTGACTTATGCTAATGCCCTGTTTTCTTATCTTGAGGAACTGGAGCTTGTGCTGTGGTTTAACACTCATTACAGAGATAACACTTGTTTTGGGTGCCTGTGATAAGCACAGCCTTTTAATTCACTCAGCAAATAGTAAGATGACAGAGATTGGCCCAGGCTCTGCAGCTGCAGCTCTGCAGAGGGCACAAAACTGGAGCTCTCAACATCTGAAGCAGCTGTCAGGATCCTTCTGTGTCTGGTCCACATGGGGAATTAATCAGAGCATCTCCAGCAAATGATTTTTTTCAGCTTTTGTCCCTCTGTAGAGCCCAAGGAAAGTTTGCTCAACTGTGGACACAGCTGGGGGTGCTGGGACTCATTTATTTTATTTTATTTTATTTTATTTTATTTTATTTTATTTTATTTTATTTTATTTATTTTCCAGGTCTCCTCTGACTGCTCCAGACAGGAGGTATCCTTCTGAGGTGAGGAGCAGGCTGTGAGGTTCTGTTTGCTTTTGATTTCTCAACAGGGAACTCATTAAATGCTCATAAAAATCCTTGGGAATAAAGGAGTTTCTTGTAACAACTCCCAGCCAAGGGGAAAATCTCTGAGCCTTGGAAGAAGAGGTTATGAAGCAGTTTGGAGCTTTTTTGGGAGCCCTCTGGCTGTCTGCACACCTGTTCCTGAAAACAAAGCTTGTTGGGGTTTTTTTTTTCTCCTGTATTAAAGATACTTTAGCCAAAGGCAAGAAAACAGAACAACAGAACCTCTTTTTTTCCTCTGTAGAAACTACCTGGTTTTTTTTTCCCCCTTAGCACAAATAAAACCTTGCACAAAAATGAAAACTGGACTGCAAGAACTCTCAAGAATTTCCAGAAATTTGATACTGATCTCATCAGCCACCACATCTAGGAGATGCTTGGCAGTTTCTCTGCCTGCTCTGCCTTTCTGCTCCCGAGCAGCAGGAGAAAATTGCTAGGTTATAATCAAGATATTTTTCAAGTCAATCTGGCTATGAAACTATTAAATGTGAATGTCATGGGGCTTTTTTCTCCTTTTCCTACAATCCATTTTTATACAGATCTGTGTATAAATCTGTGAAGGCTGAAAGAGAAAAGAGACTTTGGGAAGCAAATCTTATCTGCTTGGAAGCAGGGCAAGAAAAATTGTGGTCCCCAGCAGTGGGGGAGCAGGATTTATTATCTTTATTATCTTATCTTTATTATCTCTATTAAGGAGCAGGATTTACATGGCAGGGCAAGGTTGGCTTCTCTTTCCTTTTTCATCCACCTCCTGCTTTTTGATGGCTCTGATTTCTTCCTAATACAACAGAAGGGTGAGTGGTGGATAAAGCTCAGCACCCAACACATCCAATCTCCTACTTTTCCAAGGAATTTTCACCTGGCACACAGGGTTCCCTGCCAGTGGAGGGGGAAGGTGCTGTGGGGCAACAGGGTTGCTGAAGAGCTCAGACTGAGTGCTGTTTCCTCCCACCTTTGCAATATTCCAATTAAAGCAGCTTCTCTTGTACTATAGATAAAAAAAACACCTTGCCCACTTCATGCCCTAGAAACCTGCAGAAATTTGGTATGAAAAAAACCACAATAACACACAAAAAAACCCCAAACAAACCAAACAAAAAAATATCCCAACCAAACCAACAAACCTACCTCTATTCCTGTCTCAGCCACCTCATTTCTATGCCTCACACCCTGCCAATATCCATCAACACAGCTGCAGTCTCCCAGAATTCTCTCCATTGGGAAGAGAGGAAGTAAATCAACTCCCTGGCTGGTCCCCCAGGATTCCACCCTGTGGCAGGAGATGAATTGCACCGTTGCCTTTTAGGACTAATGCAGAGTAATCCTACTAACACTTTACCAAGTGCCAATCAAAGAGATGGATGCCCATTAGCTAAATAGCCCTGCTCAGCAGAGGAAAGCAAGGAATAATGCTAGGGGGGGAAAATAAAATAGTACACATTATCCTCCTTCAGAAATACAGCTGCATCAGTGGGAGAGGTCTGTTCCCTTCTCACAGGACCTTTGATCCAGCCCCTGGGATCTGCAGGCAGGAGCAGGTTGTCAGCACATCCTTAAAATATCCCAAATTAACCAAGTGAGGCACTCTCGACTCTGGAAATAAAACTCCTGCACCCTCTGCTGGAGAGAAGCTGGTGCCTGGCACCCTAAACTGTCACAGATTATTCTAAAAGTGCTGATTTTCTGTGTGAAGGGATGTGGTGGAGTTGCCTGTGCAGGATCTGCACACCCCAGCCCTGGGTCCCTGGTTCTGATGCATCCCCCATCAGTGCTGGACCTGCAGCTGGACCCACAGGAGGTGGGGTGGGAGAGGGGGCATGGAGGCCCCCAGAGCAAAACTGGGGCTGGAATTCCTTGCCATGGCTGCCTGAGAAAAGCTGAAGCTCCTGATGAGAAGGATGCTTTGAATAATAGATGTGATGCTCTCAATAAATCATGGGATAAAATGGTTTCTGCTTCTCCTGCCACCCTCAGCTTGAAGGGCAGGTGGCCAGGAGACATTCATCCTCAACTCTTTAGTAGCTGCCCAGCCAGCAGCTTTGCAGACCTGACAGAATTCTCCCTTTGCTACAAAAACATATTTTGCTCCATTCAATCTCACTGCACCCTTTTTATTTATTTTTTTTCCCCAGTGTTGTTTCCACAAACAGCCTGGGTGAGACATCCTAAGGATGACCTCATCAAATAGGGGAAGACCCCACACTTTGCCTGGGTTCTTTCCTTATTTAGTTAGGAGAAATAAAGTCCAGACTTTGCACTGCTGAGCCCAGGTGTGTGCCTGCCTCTGGCAGAGATCTCCTGCTTCTGCCCAGAGCTCTTTGCTCGGGGCTGGTTCTAAGAGGTGCTTCCCTGAGGCTCCACAAAAACTCCTCTGTGTTTGGCCAACTGGTTCTTAACTAAAAATACCAAACAGGTAGGTGGATTTCTGGCCTCTGAAAGACCCAGAAATCCATCTGGAAAAGGGGGGGTGTCAGTCTGCTCCCAGGTGGGTGATGCTCTGCACTGCAGAGGTTTCCAGCATGGTGCTGGACAATGAGTTCATTCTGCCATCTAGGGTCCAGGCTCCACACCAGGCTGCAGAAGAGCTCTGATTTTTTTCTGCAGGATGGACTGGAGAGGAAATTTCATTTGTCAGCCCTTCTGGAAGGAGTTTATGCACTGGATGTGCTGCAGACATACATCAGTGTGCTGCTTCGGGCATGGCACTGCTGAGCAGGAGCTGATTTATTGGAGATTCTTTTCTTTTTAGTACTTAAAATCCTTTCCACCCAAGAGAAATGTGAGCTGAAGAAGGGGAGACTGAGATGAAATCTTTGGAAGAAATTCTTTGGTGTGAGGGTGCTGAGCCCCTGCCCCAGGCTGCCCAGGGAAGCTGTGGCTGCCCCATCCCTGGCAGTGTTTCCAGCCCAGGTTGGATGGGGCTTGGAGAACCCTGGGCTGTGGGAGGTGTCCCTGCCCATGGTAGAGGGGTTGGAATGAGATGATCTGTAAGGTCCCTTCCAACCCAAATGATTCTATGATTCTATCTAACAAATTCCTTTTCCATTCCAAATCACACAATCCATTAAACTGTGGATTTAATGGATGCCCTCTTCCTTCCACTTGAATATTTTACTCTTTTTACTCTATTATTAATTTCCTTACATCAAAAAAGAGAGTGACTACCTTCCTGAAAAAGGTTTCTCTTTCCAGAAAGTTACTTTTGGTCTAAACCACTAGGTTACATTAGGACAGAAACAGAAGAGAGATGCCAAGGATGTAATAAAGGCAAATGATGCCCCAGATCAGTGCTGGGATAACATTTAATGGATCAGAAATTTCATTCACTGCTCTGCCACTGAGTCATTGCTCTGTTTCAGAAAGGAAAAAGGATTCTACCCAGGGCTGGCATCCCAAAAGTCAGGGGCTTTTTTTTTTTTTTTTCACCTTGGGTTGAGAAACTCCAGGAGTCCAGGTGCCCAAAATTAGGGCTGAGGTTTTATCTGAGTCTTCCTCTTGTTGCAACTCCTGCTTACCCCTCCTGTGAACAAGAAGAAATGTTTCTTTAATTTTCAAGGATAGTGGATGGTTTAATCAGTCAGGAAATGAGGAATAAAACCACCCAGGTTGGGCTCCTGCATAGGAACAGAGCTTGGCAAAGTTTTTGACAATGAGTTCACCCTGCAGCAGCTCCTACCCTGCCACTGCATCTCCATCTCCCACCCCAAATACCCATCCTCATTCAGGAAAAAACCTTTTCCTTAACTTTTGAAACCAGCTGCTTTTGCTGGGTTGGAGCCAGCAGGTTAGGAACTCTCATGGGATTGTCCCTGACTCATCCCAATGGCCTCGTGTTGTGGCAGCTCCCCAGGACCCTGCTCCTGGCATCCTGTGGTTAAAAGCACAGAGGGTAAAATATCCCCCCCCCAGAGAAATACCCCCCTAGAGGGTAAAATATCCCCCTTCCTAAATAGTTTTGGGAAGGCTGGGAGCTGCAGAAGGCATCTCAGTTGGTACAGCCAGGGGGCTGCTGTGCCTGGGGCAAAATGCTGCTTCTCCCAAGCCTCATTCCCTGCCTTCTCCAAATGAGTGGCAGGTTTTTAAAATCCAGGCACAGGCTCACTTAGATTCTACTACATCTTTCTGGGGAAAAAAGTATCAGTGGAGAGGGAAGGATTTTACTTTTTCCTTGTCTCTTACAAAACAGGTCTGCTGTTTCATCAGCAGTGAAAATCACCCCCCATCCATCCCCTTCCCTCCTGAAGAGCTCTGTAAAATCCACTTTTTAAACTCAGGACTGATGGCTGGCCAGCAAGGTAACTCGTGTGACAGATAAAGGTCCCTTTCCAGTGCCACTCCTTGGCTCTGAGCCCACTTTGATGTCACCAGCCCCCATTTTTTTAGCCCAGTGTGAAGGTGCTGGCACAGAGGGGTGTGAAGAGCTTGGGTACCAATCCTGTACCTGTCAGGATGCAGCTGATGTCTGACCTTAAAAAAATCAATATTATTACAGGATTCTGAAGGGTAGACTTGAGATTTCTAAGCTGTATCTTACACATCAGAAAGAAAACCATTTGTCTGATGTTAGAAGTAAGAAAGGGAGGTGTGAAGATTTAATCCCAGGAAGGGTCAGGCCCTCAGTCACCATCCCACTCCCCGTCATCACCCATTAAATACGACCCCCAAAGTCCCACGAAAGCCCCAGAAATAAACAAACAAAGTGAACAGAGGAAGTGCAAAGAAAAATAAATGTGTATTTCATCCCATGAAGGTTAAATCTCTGGTATTTTTACTGAATGCAAATTTTTCCATTCTGATGCTTCGAGGCTTAAAGTAATGCTTGTGATTATTGAATTTTCCTCCGTTTCCCTTCTGATTGCAACCACTGCTGCTCTTTTGAATGTCACACACACACAGTTCTGCAGCTGCCACAGTCCTTGGTGTGAAGGTACATGCTGGATCATGCTCAAGGCTTCGGTGTAAAAGTCTGGGCTATGTTGCTCTTCTGTGGTGCTAATGGAAAACCATCTGTGATTGTGTCATTCAGGCTTCTGGTTAGTTCCTTAGAAAACTACTACAGCTCATTCCCTTGGGGTCTTGTCCCTAGAAAACGTACATTGCACGAAGTCATGGTGGAAATGTACAGAGGAAATTACACATTCACCAAAAAAAAGAAAAAAAAAAAAAAAAAAAAGAAGGAAAAAAATAAAAGAAAAAAAAAGAGTCCAATTGCTATTTTACAAGAGAAAGTGTGTAACATTCCATCCATACAAAACGTTTCAAAGTTGTACATAAGTACCAAAGGCATTATGAGAGATTTCTTTGGAGATGAAACGAAAGTGCAAAAAAGCCAAGGCAACAGAGCAAATGAAAGGAAGCAAAGCAGCAGCTGTCTTTGCTCTCTGAAGGACAACCAAACTCTCCTGCTCAGCTGAGCCCTGGGTTTTGAGGAACAACACCCATCCCAATGGGAATCACACACCCCAGGGTGGGATTCACCTCGGAGCTCTCTGGCAGGACAATGCATGAACCTTTTTTCATCTAGTGAAGGCCAAGTGAGAGAGATCCTGGTAGAAATTGGGATAACTTCAGGGCATCTCAGGGAAATGGTGACCAAGTGCAGCAAGGGATGGCCCCTTTGCTTGGAAACACACTCAGGACTGAAGGGGCTTTTACAGCTGAGAGTTTTCAACCTAGTGATGAATTTCAGGCCAATAAAAAAATCTGATTAATGGTTGTTTTTTTTTTTAATGGCATCCAGCAGTACTTAACTGGAAAGTTCTCTCTTTGTGCGTTTGATTTAGATTCAATACTGTTGCCTAAGTTCTACCCCATATAGATCTTATAGGGGTGAAAATATGGGCAAAATGGAACCCTAGATGATTCATTTGAGGAGGTTGGTGAAATCTCTGTAAAGGGCCAACCAGAGTCTGGCAGCTGACCAGCTTGGGAAATCAGATTTATTGATTATAACTTTGTCATCTGTCTCATAACTTTTAGGATCCAAGCAGGATTTTGCTGACTGTTTCTCTCACTTTTCTCCCAAGACTTTTAACTGGGGGCTTTTTAAATACTTAGGCAAAGGTAAGAGCAGGACCCAGAAGGCAACAGGACCAGCATTAAACATTGGCACTGCCCCTCTGCCATTGGGGTCACCCTGTCATGGCACATAAAGCCTTTGCCCTTGGCTCTGGGACAACTGTTTGGCCACAAATCCTAGGAATGGGCTTTTGGGGTTGGACTTGGAATTGGCACTGCCCACTGTATTCTTTTGGGAAGTTCATTTGAAAGGAAACCAAACAAATAGTCATGCAGAGAACTGCCTTCAGGAGTGGGGTTACTCCTTGGGATGGCAGTCACACCTCAACCCCCTTTGCCAATCTTCCTTATTGATAGAAATACATTATCCAAAGAGGCTTTTGGTTTGGTTTTACTCACTCTCCCACCTCTAAAAAAATAGAAAAAATATTAAAAAGAGAACTTTTCCCACCTCTGCAGCTTTATCTGTTTTAAGGAGGAGTGTGTGTGTTTGTGTGTACAACCTGCACAGCCACACAGACACCCCTGCAGCCAAACAACAGGCACAAGCTTCAGCCAAAACTGGGTTGTCCTTTTCTCCCGTTGGTTATGGCAAAGATAAACTGTGAGCTTCATTCAGCCTGTACAGAATTTACAGTTCAGATGAAGAGCAATGAGGAACAGATAGACATACAGCAGTCAGTAAGTGAGTTTTGGGCTGGAAGTGTTAAGTTTTGGTCAGCTATTCTCAAGTGGCATTGCAGAAGCAATATCCCACTTCTTTTAGTTTCCTGATGTTTAAAGAAGCATTCAAGTGCAGTGCATTTGGTCGTGTTGAGCCCCACCATAAAACCAGGTGACACTTTGGTGGCTCTTCAACACCTCTGCCTTCCTGCATGGGGTGAAACCTCTTGGCATTGGTGTGCAATGTGCAATCCGTGTGGAGAACGTGCCAAAAGTGACACTAAGCAAGATAAATTTCCTAAATACAATGTCTATACTGGAGAAATAGGAATCTATTTTCCCTGTGGGGAGCAGTGCTGTATAAGAACAGTGGCACCCACCTACGTGAATTACTGAGAAAAGAATAAAACCTTGATAAGAATAATTTATTGAATCTCCTAAAGCATTGGCTATACCACGCAGCAACTGCAGCTATGGTTAAAATCTGCTCTTGGTTTAAAATAAGAATATCTCTGGTGTTTATCAGCTAGAGCTTGGCTTGCCTTGGTGTTCCTGAAAGTCTCAGGTTCTCTACCCCGTGCAGAAGTTCGTTAAGAAAAAGTGAAGAAACTTCCAATTTTAGGGTTTGGGTGGTGGGAAAGAGTCACCAACAAAGAAAGGTCCCCATCCTGCCTGCTGGCAGGAGCATGGGATAGCTTCAGCTCCAGGGAAGATGCTGGAGCAGTAAGAATAACCAGGCAGGACAGAAAAGACCTGGCACCAGCTTTGGGGACTTCTCCTCAGGTCATCAGCAAGGCTGAACGTGGTGTCTCCAGAGATCACAGAATCATGGAATTGTCATGGTTGGAAAGGACTTTCAGGATCATTGAGTCCAAACATCAATCCTACACCACCTTAACCACTAAATCATCTCCCAAAGTGCCAGAGAATCTTATGGACCAAACCCTCTAGATCCACATCTGCCATAAATCCCTTTGATGAGCAGATGTGAAATGCTGGCTCATGGCCACTGTCTTGGTCAGGTTTAAGGAATGGCCACAAAATGTTGCTTCTACTTTTAACATGCTCAGATAAGGAGAATTTTTCTTCTCCTGCCTTGCAAGGTTTGTGCCAACTTTTTCCTGTGTGGAGTGGGAAGCAGAGAGCATCTCCCCAGGTCCATAATCATCAGTGTCCAGTGGAGCTGAAGCTCCAGGGGAGGCTTGACCAGCAGTGTGACATTCAGAGCCTTGGTTTGGGGCCAGAACCATCCAAAGTGGAGGTTATGGCATGGCTGCTGCCTGAAATCATTAACCCTGCCCTAAAATCCTAAGGGTAGCTGCAGACAAAATCTGGCCTGAGCTTGGCACTGGGTTGTGGGATGCTCTGAGTCCCAGTTTCTCAGGATTAGGCAAACAGATGCTGCTTGAACAATTCATCTGCAGCTGTACTTACAGGAATTAAGGGAGGGCAAGATGTTTCCAGGTTCCCTGGCAGCTTTGGAAATTGCACATCTTGGCTCAGCTGCTTTCTGCTTCTCCCCACCATCCAGCTGGAGCCTGGCATGCAAAGACAGACACCTGGGCAGCTGGAGGGGACTTGAAAGCAGTTCTTGCTTCAGGGAGCAAAAGCATCAACCCTGTTAAAGAGTCTCTGAGCTCTTCTCTGAGATGTTCATCTTGGCAAGAAAGCCAGAACCAAATAATTCCTGTTTCACTGCAAGCAGCCAAAGCCAAGGGGACACTGCAGCCCCAAGCTCCAGCAGGACAAACCAGGGATGTGTTGAGGCCACTGTGGCTCAAGGAAGAGGCAAATAAATTGCCAATAAAAAGCCATGCTAACAAAACATGAAGGCTTCCTAGTGATGCCAGGTCAAAGGCAAGTGCCAGAGGAGGACTGGAATTGCCTCTTCACTTGCAGGTAGTCTGAACAAGGCTGGGGAGGATATGGGAAAGGGTCAGACAAGATCATGGCAGCAGAATTAAAAGATGCAGAAAACTGCAAACATCAGCAAGGTGAGCAAAGCCTGAAGGCCTCAGGACAGTCTGGTATGGCAAAGCATTTCTGGAGATCTAAAGGTTGCTCTCTGTGAGGTTAAGAGATGCTCCCATGCACAGCTCCAGGGTCCCTGAGACCCGCAAGGGCTGTAAGACAAAGGTGGATAAAGTTCCCAAAGAGGGTTTTCCAAAGTTTGGGAATCCCATTCCACCTTGCCACCTGGGAATTAATACAGCAATATGGCAAGTCCCACACAGGGGGGATTCAAATGGCATCTCCTAACTAAAGACCAGGCCTCCATCCTTGGCACTGCCAGCTCCTCCAGACCCTGGGGTAGGGATATTTGGGATGCTCTGCTTCAGAGGCATTTAGGTGGAAAAGCAGTTGTTACACACAGCCAACAAAATCTGCCATTTTTTCCTTCCCATGTACACATTTCAAGGAACCACAGGTACAAACAGGGTTGATTTTTTTTTTTTCCCTTTAGTTACAGGTGGGAGAAGTGGAGTTTGTGCATGCTGGGTCAGAAGGATGGAGCAATGAGCAGACACAGCATGAAGAACACTTGGTCCCTCCTCAGTGTGACCTAGAGAAGCCCCTGGAGGTGATGGGAGGTGGCTGGGAGGACAACTTCTCCCTAAACCCACTGCATGGAGCAGCATCACCTCCTCAGGTCCTCCCTGGGGGGATGGCTACAGCTGGAACATCTGGCTGCCTGCTCAGCTCAGGCTGCATGCAGAAAAAGGCAAAATTGAGAGAACAGCCAGCAAGTTAGTCTGGGAAGCACATTCATAGGAGGAAAAGGACCTGGCTGTTCCTCCAGGTCCAGAGGAGGACCTGGAACTCCAGCCAGAGCTGCTCCTCACTGCTCCCTATGTTAGGAGGGTGACGAATAGTGTGCCAAAAGGTGTGGGATCCCTCTCCCTCTAGACACTAAGATAAGGCAAGCAGTATTGTGTCACTGGGGCATCAAACCCTAAGATATGCTAAAGAAGATTCCTAGGCATTAGCATGATTATCCTTATTATTTAAAAAAAAAAAAAAAAAATCCCCTGGTGTTATTGGTAGAAAAAAAAACCAACCCAACAACCTAAAACCCAAGCAAGCAACCCAGACCCTGGCTCTAAGCAGATTTTGCTCTGCAGAAAAGTCAGGCTGCTTGGGTGCTAAAAGCCAAAGTTTGTTTCTCCCCAGTTGAGCAGCAGTGACCCACGAGGGGCTCAGGGATGAAGGGTGGGGGGGCTGCATCCTCCCCTCTTTCCCACTGCCCCCACATCCCAGACTCTGTGTTACCTGCAGCTGTAGGAGCTTTTGTATCTGATTTCCTTGTTTCTGGTTCCCAAAAAGGAAGGTGACGGAAACAGAAGATGCTGAACCAGGATGAAGTGCAGGGCAAGAGAGGATGCAGGTGCAGGAGCTGAAGGATCCCAGGAATCCTGGGAAAAAAGGGATGGAGACTCAGAGCTCCTCAACCTCAGGGTTCCCATGAGTCTGGATGGAGAAACTGAAATCCTTCTGCTCTGGGGCTCAGTAACATTCCCAATAAAATATTCACTGCTAAGGGGTCTTTTCATGGGATATCTCTTGGGCAAATTCCTCAGGAATTGCAGTTTCTCTTTTAACACTGTTTGGTTTGGTAATAATGCTGCTGGGAGCACAGTGGGCTGAGGATTTGGGGGAAATGAGGTTTGCAGTAGCTCCCTCTTGAGAAAAAGATGAGCAAATGCATTTCTCTTGTCTCAGATATCTCCTAGGAAGGGGAGAGTTTGTATTTGAGGTGATGCTCTGGCTTCTCCAGTGGATTACACAAACTTATTCTAAAAATCAAAACAATTGAACATTCTTAAAAGTCAATTAAAAATGTTAAAAATATCCCTTTTTATCTGTAAATAGCCATGACCCTTCAGAATTCATTTGGAACACTGGAGAACAAAACAAGAAGTTTTAGCAAACCTGATCTACCCCATAGGCTGCCTGAGGAACCAGAAAGGCTTTTTGTGATGGACAAGAGGTTTGTTTTCAGTGAGGTCCTCAACATTTTTGTTTCAAAAGTTATTAATAAAAGGAGTCAACAAGGAAATCCACATACAAAACCTTCACTCAGTCCCTTCCCAAATGTTGGGAAATTTCACGTATGGCTCATGCTCTGTCCTTATGTCTCAGGGTCACGTTATCAAAGGTCACCAGAGGCTGCAGCATCTCCAGTTTGGAGACACGAGCTCCTCAGACAACTCCAACTCACACCTGAACTCCAAGCACCCCAAAACTGCCTGTGGCTTCAGGTTCAGTCCCAGGGATTGCTCCACCCAGCAGCTGAGGCCATTTCTGGCATTATTGTCCAGACCTAGAGACAGGTTTTGAAAAATAAAATCCCCAAACAAAAGTCCAAACAGTCTAAAAGTTTCTTGGAAACCAGGTTCTGATCCCAGGCCATGGCTTCACACAAGGATGCTCCTTGAATCACACCTGGGCACCCCCAGAGCAGTTCAAGGCAGCCTGCTGGAAATTTGGCTTTTTTTTCTTTAATTTGGTCTCCTCTGCCCACACTTGACGTTGTCTAAATCCTGTTTCTGTCCTCCAATCCTCCAACATAATCAGAAAAGGGGAGCAGATGGGAGGCTCAGCTGGAGGACCAAGCTTGTCTCCATCCTTTTAAAAGCCTTTGTCTTTGGGACAGCCTTCTTAGCACAGCAAACCAATTTATTTTTATTTTTAAATTTTAGATTTTTAATTTAGAGGTTAAGACTTCTTGTAGGGGAATTCCACCAGCACAGGGGAACTGGGGGATTGAGAGTGAAAAGTTTGCAGGGAGTATTGGACTGTAATTTAGGATAGGAATGAAATTCTTTACATCAATAAGCAACAAGCCAGCTCTGTTCTCATTTATGCAGACATCAATTACTTTAGGAGCATTATTTGGAGTTAATTTTCGTATAAATGAACCCAAAATTCAGGTCAAACCTTTTTTGCCTGGATGAATGAGAGGTGACAACTTATGGCATGGCTGTGGATGGAGGCACGTGTCAGAACTGCTCAGCAATAATGCCAGGGATAAAGTGGAATATTTCTTACACCTTCTGAAAAAAGTTTCATGTGAAATTGGTAGCAGGAAGATCCCATCTGTGCTGCATATGTTTCAAACAATTTTCTGTTTTCAGTGATCATGGGATAAATCCAACACCTTTTAAAGCTACAAGTCAGAAGTCTTTCTAAGCTCTGGTGTAGTGACTTGAAAAGGGCAAACAGAATTTTTCCTACAGGTGCCTTAAAGTCCTTTTCATTTTGTCTCTGCTCTCAAAAACCAGTCATGTACCTGTGCTGCAATAGGACCACATGACCCCATCTCCTCAAGTTCCTGCCTTTACATCACACCCCTCTGTGCCAAATTTCCATCAGGCCTCAAAAAAAGAATTGCAAATAAAGAGATGATAAATATTTATCATCTCTGCCCTGGACCACATTTGCAGTGAGCAGCTGGCTGGAGCAATGCAGTCTTTTGCCTCACCCAATTTCATAGAATCATAGAATCATAGAATCCTTGGGGTTGGAAGGGACCTCGAAAGATCATCTAGTCCAACCCCCCCTGCCAGAGCAGGGCCACCTAGAGCACTTCACATAGGAACGTGTCCAGACGGGTTTTGAATGTCTCCAGTGAAGGAGACTCCACGACCCCCCTGGGCAGCCTGTTCCAGGGCTCTGTCACCCTTACAGGAAAAACATTTTCCAGATATTCAACTTGAACCTCCTGTGCTCCAATTTACACCCATTACCCCTTGTCCTATCACTGGTCACCACTGAGAAGAGCCTAACTCCATCTCCCTGACACTCACCCCTTACATATTTGAACACATTGATGAGGTCACCCCTCAGTCTCCTTTTCTCCAAACTAAAGAGACCCAGCTCCCTCAGCCTTTCCTCATAAGGGAGATGTTCCACTCCCTTAATCATCTTAGTAGCTCTGCGCTGGACTCTTTCAAGCACTTCCCTGTCCTTCTTGAACTGAGGGGCCCAGAACTGGACACAATACTCCAGGTGCGGCCTCACCAATGCAGAATAGAGGGGGAGGAGAACCTCTCTTGACCTACTAACCACACCCTTTCTAATGCACCCCAGGATGCCATTGGCCTTCTTGGCCACAAGGGCACATTGCTGGCTCATGGTCATCCTCTTGTCAACCAGGACCCCCAGGTCTCTTTCCCCTACACTGCTCTCCAGCAGGTCAGCCCCCAACCTATACTGGGCCATCGTGTTGTTCTTCCCCAAATGCAAAACTCTACACTTCCCCTTGTTGAATTTCATCATGTTTCTCTCTGCCCAACTCTCCAGCCTGTCTAAGCCTCTCTGAATGGCAGCACAGCCTTCTGGTGTGTCAGCCACTCCTCCCAGCTTAGTGTCATCAGCAAACTTGCTGAGGGTACATTCTATACCCTCATCCAAGTCGTTGATGAAGATACTGAACAACACCGGTCCCAGTACCGACCCCTGAGGGACTCCACTAGTCACACAAAGAATTTCCATTCTTGTGGTCACTAAAACACATCAGGTATGATTTGGAACCTCCTGACATCTCCTCCTCCACCAGGAGGCATCTCCTTTAGCTCCTTTTGTAACACACTGCAAAACTTGCAGCCATTTGGCATTCAAAAGATTTCTCAGTATGGAAGGCAAGGGCATCACTGGGCTTCCCACAAAGAAGCCTGGAGCCAAAAAGAGGCTGGGAGTGTAAGGAGAGAGGGAAAAATTGCAGGAGGTAACAAAAAAAAAATGGTTTAAATGGGAAAGAAAGGAATTAGTGTGGCTGGAAGCTCAGGTTCCCTCCAAGGAAGATGTTTTCCCCTCCTGACTGGTGAAAAATGGCAGGAAAAGTTCTGCAGAGCTTTTCCCCACTCCTCAGTCCCATGTGAAGTCCTGCATGTTGGAGCAGCAGCAAAAGGATGGGTTTATCTCCTGTCCACAAGCTCTGAGACTGCACCCACATCTCCCCTAAGGTCAAAACAGTCCTGGGTCTCCCCTGGTCACTGTCTCTGCTCAAGCAAATAGGAGGAGAGAAGGCTGCTGTAATTCTCCTTTTGCCCCAAGCAAGTCCACGTTCAACCTCTCAAAGGCCACAGAGAAACAAAGTTGTCCCCTAAATGTCCTTTACAGGTTCTTGATACAACAAGGGGAAAATGTGGAGAGAGAGAGAGGGTTTGAAATCCCAGCAGGATACAGAGATGGGATCTGGGCTGTGGATGCCTGGGGGGTTCAGAGCATCCAGCCCTGGAGATGGATCCCAAACACGTTTCTTGATCCTCCCCAACAAAACCAAACCAAACTATCCATGAAAAAATCACTTTGTGACTTTGTTTTGGTCCCAAAGAAAACTTTGAGCATCACTTTTCCCTATACATTCCCCCAGCTGAACAGGCTGCTGAGGTTCCTGCTAAGGGCACAATGATCTTTCCAAGAGAAAATACTACAGAAATGAAAGAGGGTGGACTTGGATTGGCACAACCTGTGGGCAAGAGGCTTCTGAAAGACCCCGAAGAAACATTTAGAAGCACAACTGAGCTCAGCTTGAGGGATCCAAGCAAAACTGAAAGATGCCCCAAGAACGTGGGCGTGAGATTCTTGGAAGGGCAGAAGAAAGGGAAGATTTTCCAGGGGTGTAGAGTGTGCAAAAGTGTTCAGGCACAATGCAACCTGTAAGAAAGGTGCCTGCTCTGACCAACATGGCTTCAGAAGGATGGAGCCCAGCACTTAACTTGCAGCAAAAAGCAGGGACCACAGCATCTTGCATATCCTCCTCCCTTGCCCCTTGGCCTGGTGGCTGGGTCTCCACAACAGCACTGCTGGACACAAACATGGCTTTACCTTTGGTTGACTTTTGCTTCCAAAGCATTTCCAGGTCTGTTGTCAAGGGGAGGAGAGATAATTAAATATAATACATGGTTTAAAGCATTAAATTCCTGTCCTGGGGTCTCCTGCCCTCCTTCTCCATCTCATTTCTCTGCCCTCTGGGTTGCCTTGCCCAAGCTCAGATTTCCAAGTTTTTTTCCAGCTTTCTAAGATGGGATAATTTCCAAACCATTCCAGTCTCCTGTCCCACTTTGAGACCCCATTTTCTGTTCTCACCAAGATTCCATCCACCATCCCTCTCCTCCAGGGGCCTCCACAATGTTTCCATGTATTATACTGGAATTATGCCACCTTCTTGACAGTTAATGAGGAACCAGAGAGTAACAACTCCCCCATAATTACCCATGGCCTGAAACCTAAGCCAGACACGTGTTCACTCCATGACTCCACAACACCTAAAGGTGTCATCACCAGTGCCATGGCTTGGCAATTCCCACAGGACACTTGTCAGCCACCAACTACTGTGACCTCCAAAAGCCCTGGCTGGGTGATTTATTCCTGCCCTGTGCTTCTGAAAATTCCCAAGAAAATCAAATTCCCTACCCTTGAACCTTGGAATAATTTCACCTTATGATCTTAGAAAGAGAGTATGAAAGAAATCTGGCCTTCACTGCTCCATTTTGCTCACCACCATGACCTCTCCCACAAACGCAGGCTCACGCCTGCCCATTTACCCCCCCCAAGAGTAAGCTGCAAGAAAATATCCGCCAGCTAAGGATGTCCTAGAAGCAGGAAAACCTTAGCTGTCATTCTCCTTGAGAAGTTCGAGGCGTGGGCAGCTGGAGCAGGCAGCTGCCACCACTGGGACGTGGCTCTGTGGCTCTGAGAAGGCTTCACTGCCTGGGGGCTGCCCAGCCCATGTCACTGAAAGGTCCTTCACCCGTGGCCGACCTGGGAGGAGGACCACAGGGTGTGCAGAGGTCAGAATCGGTGTCTGATTCCCCCTCTGCAATGTAGGGTCTGATTTTGGCCACGGCTGCATAGCAACCGTTGTTAAGGATGTCCAAATTCTCTTTGGACTGGGAGATGCTGAAGCCGCTGAACGAGCGCTCCAGTTCCTCGTGGTCGACGGAGGGGATGGAGATGGAGGTGTCGCTGTCTCTCATGGCACTCTCGTGGGGTTTGGTTGTAATGTCTTCATTCCTCAGGTATTCCGAGCTGGCCCGGTGCCCCCCGCCGTAGGCTGACAAGGAACGCTCGTGGGAAGGGGGAGGTGGGATCCTGACCAAGGATCCGGGGTCTCCGACGGGGGAGGATCCGTGGCTCTGCCGCTGGCAGGAGGTGGAAGGTGGGCAGGCGTTGGGTGGTGGGGCAGAGAAGTTTTTCTGCCCCATGGAGCTGGTGGACCTGATGATCTTGATGATGCAGCCGTTCTTGTCGATGTGCTCCCTGCTGTCTTCGGGGCTGTGGTAGGGTGGGGCTGGGTCAGGTTCCTTGGACCCAAAATAAGCCTCTGTCTCCGTGGGTGGGATGCCCATCCGCTGCATGTAAATGTTGACCAGGAAATCCAGCTTCTTCTCCATGGACTGAACCTGCAAAACACCACAGGCCCAGTGCTAAACGCTCCATGTTGGCTGAAGAAAATTAAAATCCTGAGTAAAAGCAATTTTCAACCCACCCAGGGACAAGTGTGGGCCTGGGCTTCAGAGGTGAAGCCTGCCCTGACCTACACCAAACTTTTAGTAAATATTTAATCATCCTAGACTGAAAAAAAACCAACTTAATTTTCCAGGTCTGCAGCTGCAGCATGTCAAACATGTCTGCTGTGGTGGCAAAGAAACCAACGTGCCACTTTCAAAAATAAAGTAGATTTTTGGTAGACTCACCAAAAAAAGAAGCTTTTATGTCAACAGGCTCCAAGGCTTTTGAAAGGAGCACTTGGGCTTCTAAGACATTTAGTGCCCTTTCTCTGGGAGCAGTAAACATCCACCTGGTTTCTTTTCCAAAACATTCTTAGCTCTTGTGGGTTTTTTTTTTCCAAGTGTCCTAAGAAATGTCCCACTGAGGAAAAATAATTCCCCCCACAATGCTTGCAGGACCCTCTGGTAAAACTCCCCTCTTGACCCAATGTACCTGTTTCTCAACTTTTCCAAGCCTGCCCATCATGCTGGGATCTTCAGGCATCTCCCCCTCCGCCGGCCCTTTGGTCCGATCCTTGTCGGTCATGGAAGATCCTCTCCCAACGATCTGGTCAACTCTACCAGGATCAGAAAATTCCCACCCCCAGAAAAGGATCTGGAGTCAGTTGTAGGCAGCAGGAGAGGAGGGCTCCGAGATGGGGTGGGACAAAGCAGCAGCCTCTCTCCCAACTAACCCTCCAAGTGACTCACAGACACGCAGTGGCACTGAAGTGTTAATGCAAAATTCAGAGCAGGTTTTGGTTTTTTCTTTTTTTTTAGTAGTTTGGAATTATCCATTCCTGTTTCCACGGGTCAAACCTGGCACATTATGCAGGGTAAATTTACCCACTGCAAAGAATCTCTTTTCACTCTCTCGCTTCCAAATCGTTTCACTTCTCATTTGGCCTCTGAATTTATTTATTTTTTTTTGGAGGGGGAAAGATCAAGTTTTCTCTCTAGGACATGTCAGGGTGATTTTTTTTTCCTCAGTCTTTGCAGCACTTCCCTCGATGCAAATGGAAGAGTGGAATCTTCACATCCACAACCCCCTTGCCCTGTGAGACAGGCAGAGGTTGAGTAATAATTATTTTCCTGGGATTACATCCAGGTAGAATTTGGTGTTACCACATCAAATTGTCTTCACCTCAAAGTGTTTCACACCTTTCTGGTGAGATGGTTTCTATTAGCAAGGCTCCAAGGTGGTAAGAGCCCAAAGCTACTGGGCAGGCTGCTTAGAAGGAATTTTTTTTCCATTATTTTTCTTTTTTTACATTTGCAACTATTCCTTCCCAGGCCAGGAACTCCTGGACTGATCCACAGCTCTGTCTGCAGAGGAAGGAGGAAGGAAGAGCCAGTTTGGAAGCTGGGAGTCGATTTTAAGGCATTAAATTATAAATTTTCTAGAGAGCAAACTCTGGATCCCTCCAAAGTCAGGGGATTAACTCAGGTTTGGAATAACCAGTTCATAACCTAATTCTACACCAGGCAAACTTTACTCCTGCATAATGCACCAAACAGAAGGGCAGCAGGGGGGGAAAAGAAGGGTTAATTCATCTGCCTGAAACCAAGTTGGGGGATCTTGAGCAGAAAACTCAAAATGCTCCTTACGCAGTTCTGCCGTGTGGGTCCATGCACCAGGAGGAGGAAAAGGAAGGAGCTGAACACAGACAGACAGGGGAAAATGAACAGAACAAAAACCAAGGAGAGGAATGAGACATGAAGTGATTTCCAACACAAGAGCCATCTCTTTTCTTTGGGTTTGACAGGGACTTGATGCACACGTTGGCTGTGGACATTAAGGGACAGGTACTGGTGGGGATGGAGCAGTGAGGCTCCCTTGGCTTCTATTAGAGCAACAGCAGCTTACAGCACCAGAAAGTCTGGCTCAAGGAGATGAAGTGGATGTGCACATCATACCAAAGACAGAAAAAATAAGCCAACAATTATTTTAGAGCTGCTCTTGGATCCCAGAAGATGCTTCACTGGGGCAGGGATGCGACAGAGGACTGATCTGTTTAAAATTTATGTTTGATCCTTTGCTTAGCACAGGAGTACCAGGAGCACCAAGTGCTGCAATTCCAAGCATGAGGAATACACATGCCTTATTTCTCTCTTGTAATGGGAGAAGCAAAATATTGACATGTACAGGAAACTGCAATGACTGACACAACAGACAGCACGAGAAATCCTACGACAAGGTTGCTACCATGTAAGCAAAGAGGTATGAAATTGGGCTACCTTGGTTTGGAATCACAAGTCAAGGTGTAGTACAGCCCCTGTATGAACTCCTCCCCTGTCTGCACAAGCAAATAGCCTGGTGAAACCATGAGCATGTGGTGCAGGAGGCCCAAACTCTAAATGTTTTTGAATATTGCAGAAGGCTGAGAACAAAGTGATTTGTCCTCATGTCCCATCTACAACAGCACTAAGACTGAAATGGGTCCATGGATGGAATTGAGGTGTCCTTCAATGGATGCTGAGTAGAGAAGGGAGGGCAGGACAGACTGGAACACAGAGAGGAAAAGTGAGTTTTGTACAACCCTGTTTCTAACCCTGTGGAAATGGTGGAAGGGCTGCTGTGCTCTCTTTCCTGTCCTTCAGACAAGAACTATGCATTAAATGAACTTCACATGCCCCATGTGAAGCACAAGAAGCCAGCTGGCACGTCAAAGATGGAGTGATCCCCAATACTACATAGAGCACTGACTTTCTCCATCATCTTCAGGCTGGAGGGATGGAACCCTGATGTGGTTTCAAAGCAGGACTGTGGCCCTTTACAGAGCCCACCCGTGAAGAAGCCTTCAGAAGCTCTTGCCTCTCTTCTACTGCTACAAGACTCCAGGAGAATTCCTGCTTGATTCATTCCCTTCATGTCTACACTTAAACATAGTTCTGACTCCTGAGGTGGTCACCTTCCACCAGAGAAGCCAGAGAGCCAGATCTCACCTTGGGGAGAGGCAGGGTCTGCCCAGAGGACACTGTGATGGGCAGCTGTGGACTTCAGGGCAGAGAGGGGAGAAGCTGAACCAAGTCCTGCTCCTCTTGATGGCAGAAACCAGGCTCAAGGTTTCAGTTTTTTCCCATCCTTTTCCTTCCCAGGGCAGAAGTTAGATCAAGGGAGAATGCTCCTCAGCAAAGCAGAGAGATTTAGTTTGTGCCTTGTCTGATACAGGAGAGCTTCCAACTCCCCTGTGCCTCTCTGAGCTCCACAAAGAGCAAAAGGTCCTTTTAGCCATTATAAGAGAGCTTGGGCTTTTGCCCAGATGAGGCAGCAAAGTCCAAAAGGTGAAGAAGACAAAACTTATTCCACCTCTGCAAGCAGAAGGGGAAGGGTTATGTCAAATCTATGCCAAATCTCTTCTGCTGAACATCCCATGGGAAGCCTCGTGCCTTCCCAACACTCATCTGGGCTGTGTCCAGTGCACCCGTGCAGAGGAAAGAAACCAGATGAGGCTTTGGAAGAGTCAGTCCTGGGTTTTACCCTTGGTGGCAGAGGAGGATTCAGAGATTTATTTATTTTTTTTAAGGCTGTGTGAGAAATTGTGCCACCTCCTGTCCTCCACAGGCTCTGCTGGGGCTTAAGTTGGGAGGGAGAGAAAGGGGGTTGCTCTTTCGAGTGAATTTTGGTATCTTTTCTGCTTCCTAATGATACAAAAAAAAAAAAAAAAAAAAATGCAAAGTCTTGCATCAGCCACAGTGCAGGTTTTCTCATGCTTCATTATGCTTCATGCTAACAGTGCATGCAAAGAGGTGTAATATGTCACCCTCAGGCCAGAAGCAGACACCAAAAAGGTCAAACAGCTCAAATGAGATAAAAATGAAGTGTTTGGGAATATATATTCAATTCTGGTCTTTTTTCCTTTAAGTCTTATTTTTATTTTTATTTTTTTTTTCGGTTACACAATCCAGGCATTGAAGCCAAACCCCCTTCATCCAGGTCACAGGACTGGCTACTTACCTCCTCATTTGGCAACAAAATTTGCACTACAGACACTTTAATCAGTAGCTTTTGTCTAAAAACATTAAAGCTGCACCTCCCCTCTGTTAAATCAGCTGATGAGGGGAACTGAATCCAAATTGTCTGTGTGGACAGCAGGGAACAAACACCTTCAGCCAAACCACAGCCATGGACCAGAAGCTTGGGGCTTCTGGAAAATTCTTACAGATATTTTCAACTTTGAGCTAATCAAGTGGGAAAAGGTGAGCTTTCAGTATTCTTTTCACTGACATTCCTCTAGTGAAGATTACTCTGAGCAGCTTAAATAAAAATCAAGAGATTTGGCATGTTTTAGCTCCCAAGGAGGGCAAGTATAGTTAGAAAAAAATAAATAAATCCATATTTGAGGCTAAGCTTACTGCATTTAAAAATCACCTGCTATTTGTGCAGGGAAAATGACTTTCTGGCAAATATTTTCACCTGCCCTGGGTTTCAGTGGTCTCAATATAAGATGAAATGAGAGCTCAGCTCATGGCCCTGCTGCCTGGCCCTCAGAATGCCCCAAAATGGGCAATTCACTGCAAATACTTTCCTCATGATATCAGCTTCAGGTAGAGTTTTAGCTAAGGAGAGAACCTTGCTGGGTGACTTTGGGCTGGGTTTGATTCCTGCTCTTCTTTTGCCCTGCAAAATCAGGATTTTTTCCTAATTTTTTTTTTCTAAGTCCTGTGGTTTTAATACTTTAACACCTTTTTTTCCCTCTATTAGTAGAGCTGCATCAGCTAAAAAAAAAAAACCCCAAAAAGAGCCCTGTGCTCATCAGGTGTGAAACACTTCATTCTTACTTTGCCCACTGAAATAAACTCATTTCACAGTGCCAAGAGCTGCAACCAGGCCCCTTCACTCAGGTGTGGAGTGTCCCATCACTTGGAAAGCAGATGGATGCATTGGCATTGCCTTTGTGGGTAAATATTTCACCTTTTACATTTGAAGTGACTCTTAGAAAAGACAAGATTTAGCAACAGAAATCATTTTGCTTTCTAACACCTGGAAGAAGACTGCAAATAGAAATGACTCCAGCTGGAGAACCCGATGGTTGTTGATGATTTTATGAACATTTTTGTTGGGTTTTTTTTGCCCCTTTGGCTTGCCTGGTATGAAAATTCACTACTACAAGTAAATCAGAGCATACCCAGAGTAGCATCCCTTGTGTGCCACGATTTAGCAAGCTGCATTGCTCAGGGATAAATGCAGTCGTATAACTGGCATGAAAGGGGTTTGACATTAAGCAAATGAGTTAAAGAAAAAGAAAAAAAACTCCAGAGAAAGCAGCATTTTTTGGTGAATCCTAACCTAGGCGAGTACTGGGGAGACTCTTTGGAAGAATACATGGGTCCTTTGGTTGGATACTTCTTATGCCGGGGAGTTGAAGGGGGCGGGGGACCCACAATCATATCTATCCTGGCAAAGTAAATAAGAAAAAAGACACCAGCAAAAATGCATAATGAAGCAACACATAAAGTAGGTCAGAAGAGTTGCAGAAAGAACCAACTGAAAAACAGAATGACAGAGAGAGAGAAAGAGAGAGAATTTGAACACATATTCTGCTGGAAACCGAAGGCGCCCTCCTGCCACCTGGGTGTGGGGAAAATCCCCAGAGTCTTACCCACCCCAGGGTAAGATTTGGAGATTTGCACCACTAAACATCATTAGGAGATCCCCCTCCCACCCCCAGGTTGAACAGGCAACATGCTTTTACCCTCTGGAATGTATTTGTATATTTGTAGTCATTTCCCACTGAGGTGGTTGGGTATGAAAAAAAAAAACAAAAAAACCCAACACATTTATTCTCCTTTCAGTTCCAGTGCTAGGTAACACATCCTCAGCTAGTTCAGAAAAGCATGAGCTGTTGGAGTCAGCTGTGGGATTGTGTAACTCAATGAATGGGAGACATCCATGGTTGGCAAGGTGTCAGGATGAGACACGAGACAGTGTGAAGACAACACTGAAAAGAGCACATTGCAGACAGGGGGAGAGAGACATTAATGATTCAGGAGGAAAGTGCATGTAAACACCCCAGAAATTGGTTAAAAAGCCACTTTAAGCCATCAGAGCCCTGGCTCTGGGAGGTCACGAGTGGCTCTGCTGAGCTGAGCTGGCAGGGACAACTCAGCACTTTGCTGAGGGAAAGGGAAAGGAAATTTCTCTTCTCCTCTGAGTGCCCCCTGACAACCTCCCCGGGCTCCACCATGTGTCCCCCATCCTCTGCACTTCCAGCACCCACTGCTCATGTCCCTGCATTGGCTGTGGCCACCCCAGAGCCACACACCATGGCTCCAGGGTGCTCCTTTGCAGCTGCACTGGACAGGGAGCACCCATGGGAGCTCTTGATGTCCATCTGGCTATGAGGATGGATGGCCCCAAAGGCTCCTCTCACCATCACTGGACTCCTGCTTGGTGGGGACAGTGAAAACAGTGATGCTGCTTGGTAGCTCTGGATCCCAAATCCAGGTATTTCAAACTTTTAAAGCAGCTCCTGGTCCTCCTTCCCTTCCCTTCCCTTTCAGGCTATTGAGGTCAGGAAATATAAATCCCCTCCTCCTTCTCTTCCCCCTCCAGCTTCAGCTCCATATCATGGATTTACAATCACTTGGTGGGGGCGAGAGCCTCAAAGAGAAGAAGTTCTCCAGGATATTTTTGTCTCCTTTGCAAGAGAGAATTTACCTTCTGGCTACATGTCTGGAAATGGGAAAGGCAGAGTGTGCAGTAATGCTGAGAAAGTTCCCCCTGCTGCTTGAGCATCAGAACCAGAGCTTAAATGGTTAAGAAAGAAAATCAAGAAAGATTCCTGGTTTTTACCTAAGAATTCCCTGTTTCATTGCTAATGTTCAGATTAGTTTGCACACTCAATACCTTTGGTTTTTGTGTTTTTTTCACCTCTACACCAAGATGGGTTTGAAATTTAAGGAAAACTTCTATGGCTTCCAGAAGAAGCTGGGCAGCCACAGCCACCGAGGCTCAAACACTTTAATTCTTCAAAAGTGTAACTAAATGGTAAATTATTTTGGCTGGAGATAGCCTATGGTCAGGCCAAGCCTTGCCTCCAGTCTGGGTGTCCCCTGAGCTCAGCAGAATTGGGGCTGCTCCTCCTGAGCCAACACTGCTGGGGGGTGTTGGGAGTTCAGGGTCTGATTTTCCATATGGGGCATCAGGGATAAGGGAGGAATCAGACAAAAAGGTTTAGCTCAGATCCTTGTCTCAGGGGACTCAACCTATCTGGGGTGACCAGAGCAGAAAATGAAATTTTAAACATTCTTTTCAGTTCCACCTGGCTTTTTTTTTAACATTTTTTTCCCTTGTTCAAACTAACTCACCTCCCCCCAGAAGCTGAGCCTGCCTAATCCCACCTCCTCAAACTTTTGGCAACTGGAGGAAGGATTCCTCCCTAAACCAGCTCAGCATCCTCACTGCCCCTCTGCCTGGAGCAGCAGGGTGACATCCAGGTTTTATTTTATCCCTGCCCATAAGGTCCCAAATCAGCCATGTTCCCCTCAAGACAGACACCAAACCTCTGCTATCCTACCAGAAAAGACATGAAGATGCCAAACCTGCCTCACTTATAGGACAGAATGGCAGGAAATCCCACGAGTAAAGCGTAGAGGAGGGTGAGCCATGTTTTATGTGTGTTTTATATCCTGGGGTGGGCAGTAGGGCAATTTTAGGGCCATAACACCACTGTCTGAAGTCCCTACCCCTGGACCTGGTGGGTTCTAGCCACAAGCATCAAGGTTTTCTCCTTGAGACTTTCAGGAAGAAGTTGTACCTGCAATGGAAAGCATCTCCCTCCTGGCAATACCTCCACAATGAGCAAATAAGAGTAGAGTAAAAAGAAACAACAAACAATAAAGCAAAGAGAGGGGTCTCTTGCCTGGCCTGAAGGTTTTTAATCCGGGAGAGCATGTCCAGGTGGCCAGCTGAGTACTGCTCAATGACATCCATCACGTCATAGGGCCGAAGGCTCTCCTTAAACTTCCTCTTGGAGACCAGAAATCTCATAATGCTGCAGGAGAGGGAGAGGAAAAGCCAAATAAAATCCCTGAGCTGCAGCCTGACCTGCTTAGCTACAGATAAAAACCACGGCAGGGAGCTGCTGCTTTGGGAGGAAAAGCAGAAAAAATCCCAACCCCCAGAGTTTGGGAGAAGATGTGGCAAGAGGAGAAGGGAAAGGGATGGGGGGAGCTGACCCCGTCTGCAACGTGAGGTCCCTGATGTCCCTTGGACTACACAAGTGTCCTCTCTGCTCTGCTTTTAGAAATGTCAGGATTAAATCTCTCGAGCTGGTGGGAAGGCTGGTTTGGATGCAGCCCTGCAGGGGATTTTGCCTCTTCCTCTGTTTATTCCTGTGCTCAGCAAAAATCGCCCTTTCTGGCAGCATTTTCTGCAAAGGAGGGCAGGCCACCCAGGGGAAAAACAGCCTGCAGCACAGACATTTCAGCATTTGCCACCTCTTCCTTGGACTTAAACCCTTTTTTTTTTTTTTTCCTCCTCCTATTATTTATTTTCCTGGGCTGCTTTCCCCCTCTCCCTCTCTTACCACACTGCCCTGATGCTGACTTTCAGCCCCGGCGTCAAATCCTCGGTCACAAACTCGCAGTTGCAGCTTTTGTTATCATCAGGAATGTCTTCTCCTGGCAGGCTTGCTTCTGGGGTTGGGAGAGGGAGGAAGAAAGGCAAGGAGTTAACCATTTCCCATCCTGCTGCCCCATAAGGAAATGGGGCTTGGATGGCCAAGAGGAACCTGGGGAAGCAGCCCCAGAGGTGTCTGCTGAGCATCCCAGTGGGAGCATTCCCCAAGACATGTTAAGGAGACACCCAGCAATGCCAACTGCAGCTCTCATCCATCAATAAATGCCTGACCCTTCTTTCCCTATCCCTATAAAAATACAACCTTATGGTGGGAATCAGTAGAACCTGATCCTTAACCTGATTATTATCTATTATTATATTCCTGTAGCCAAGCTAAACGGGAAGGAGACTTAGCTGAGCACCATCACTTGCAGCTCTGCCCTTCTTCGGTGGAAAGGGTGAGATTTTAGGGCCAGATTTGGGGTCTGGCAGGATGCCCCAAGCCCTCACCTTCTGAGTTCTGCCTGGAGGCTCCTCCCTTGATGCGGAAAGCTTGGCGAGCTCGGCTGCGGTCCCCAAAGCTCCAGCTCTTGGGCACTTTGCTTGGACTGTCCTCGATGCTCTGGTCAGCACTGGGGGATCTCCGGATGCCCTGAGCCTGTGGAGAGCCTTTCCCTTTGGTGCCAGCACCGCGGGGACTGGAGAAGACACGATCTTTCAAACTGACCTTCTGACTGTTCAGAGAAACACGTTGAAACAAAGACAAAAAGGAGACAGCAGGAGGAGTCATTCTGGAAACCACGCAGTCCTTCCCCACCAGCCATTAGAAACCAAGAGCACTTCCAAGCAGCAGCAGTGAGATGTGATTTTGCTGTTGGGTTTGGGGTTTGTTTGTGGGTTTTGTACATAATTTTTCTTTTTTTTTTCCTTTAAAGAAAGCACTGTAGAGATGTTTTTTCCGCCAGAATGAGTGAAATGGGGATGATTCTTGAGAGAGAAAATAATGAGGATTTGAACAGAAGCCCCTCGTGGGATGCCAGGGCTGGTGGGACAGAATGACAATAAACAATGAGCTCGTGAGTCCTTAAATCACTGATCGGCTCCGATCAAAAGGGAGGAAGCTTTTCTTTCACATCTGCCTTCCAAAACCCTACCTCTAGTAAGAAAACCCCAATAAAAAAAGCACTTTTATCTGAAACTTTTACCTGGCTTGGAAACACTTGGCTGCTCGTGCTCACACCTGCCTTTCCCTTCATTCTTCTCCTCAATTTTCCCTCCTAGAACATGATTTCCCTTTTTTAGAGCTTCCAGAGTTCCCCTTTTACCAGTCATATATGGAAATACTCAAATACTAACACTTAAATGTGTTTAACTTATTAATGTAACTTATTAATGTAACATAAAAAAATCAACCTAAAGCTGGCTAAGATCCACCTGCAATCTGCTCTGGGCATCATAAACACACAAAGCAAAATTTCCCAGCTTCAGCTTCACCATTTTATTGCTGTTCTATTAAATCCCATTTCTTTCAGACCTCGCAATAGAAGTTTGATAAGAAGCTCTCTCCAGAAACTGAGAGGATTTTTTTCATTGATTTTTTTTTTATCTTGAAATTTGTAACCCAAAAAGCTTCCCCCCAAATAAAAAGGATCAGTTTTCACCAGAAAATTGCAAACCCAAAACATTTTGTGATCTTTATGAAAGGGCAAAGGTCACAGAGACAGCACTGGGGAAGCCCAACTGCAAACAGATTTATGTCATTTGACATTTTCTGAGCAGTAATTGGTGATGAAGGGTTAGAAAACCAGTGCCAGGCACTTGCAGAAGTAGCTATTATTTAAAGGCAAATATTTCTATACAAATATAATATTTATAGGCAGATCAAAACAGAGCAAAACCCAAGATGTAATTCCCAGTACTCTGTACCACTGCAGCAGCCACTTCTTGCTTTGCTGCCAGGGCTTGGACTCAATTTCCAGGGAGAACACAGCAGGGATTTTGATTTCCACACCAGACTTCCAGGTTACCAACCAAAGACCTGGGTTTGTTGGGTGTTTTTTTTTCTGTCTCTATGCAACACCACCTCAAAACTCAGAGCCAAACAATCCTCTGTTGCCTTCAAAACTGGCACGAGGTTTTCCAGGCAGGATTTAACTGCAGATATTTGAAGCCAAGCAAACCCCAGCACCCTCCTCCCAGCCTGGCCAAGTTTGGCACAGAAAGGCAGAAGATGCGACTGGAAGACACAGAGGGAGCAGATTTGTTGAGTAAGAAGGTTCTATTTTTACAAAGTCACTTTACATGGTGAGACACTGAAGGTTGACAGGGAGGGAAAGGTGCTGAGCCTGCATTTCCCACGGTGCTGGGAGGCATCACTGCCCCCACACAGCCCTGGGGAGGGGGAGAGCAGCTCCTGGGCTGCTCAGCAAGGTTATCCCAGGCCAGGGGCTGAGCAGCAATTTCACACTGAAGGAAAATAAAATTTGCTCCTGATCCAAGTTAGAAAAAGGAGGATTAATCCTATTAATAATAATTTTGTTTGTTTGTTTCTTTGTTTTTCATTTAGATGAGGAGTGGAGATGTCACTTCCAGCTCGCTGCCCACCTACAGGGTCTGTCTGAAAGCCATGGGACCTGCAGGTGTTCAGCAGGGCTGAAAATCAGATCCGAGGTAGAAGTCCAGCCAGGAAGCTAGGAACAAGCAGGCACCTCCATACCTTTCTGGGTGTAAGCCTTCATCACTAATGCTACCAAAATCATTGTACAGAATGAGTCAAATATTCAAAAGCAACTCTCCTTCTTGGCTTAGAAACCAGACTGAAATTCTGTTTGACATTTAATCCCAAACAGATCAATTGGATTTCATTTTTTTTAAGTTGGTTTTATAGAACAATATTCTTGGCATCAAATGCATCTCAGGGCTACTAAGACTTTGAACTACCAGGTCATTTTTAAATATGAATCAGTACCAGTTGTCAGAATTCAAAGCAATTTCTCATCCTCTGGTGCATTGCTCCCATCACCCCTCTTGGCAGCAAAAGCACTTGCCTACCCCTGAGTCAAGCAGAGCCTTCTCTTTGGGGCCTCTTTTCCATTCCCACAATAAATCTGCCACCAATAATTGCATAAATCACAAAAGAAAGCGTTGAAGTCACTGAGGAACACAAGAAAAGATTTTCAAGCCTGGTAGCATAAGGTGCAACACTTCTGCATGTTAAAAAAAATCACTTAGAAATCTGATAAACCATTAAAATCTGGGTGGGTTTTGTTCCTGAGTGAAAAAAAAAACCCAGCACTTGATAAAATTTCTTTGTTTCAACAGAGATGACACGAGACAACGTGAACAATTAATCACATTTTGCTTTCTGCCATGCAATTCTCTCCTTGGGAATGACACCTGGAATCACATGCAAGGAGAATCCCTGCAGAGGAGGAGGATGCTGGGGTCTCCAGGAGCTGGTAGAAGAGGGTCCAAAAGAAATAAAGACATCCAGAGAGATAGATGTTGTCAGCTAATCCAAGATCATGTTCTTATTCAACCAGAAAGCCATGCAGGGTGATGCAGGGTGTCTCAGAGGGGTGGTGATGAGATGTCACTCAAGCAGATGGGCCTCAGCTGGGTGGGAAGTGGCCATGGTGGTGACATGGATGTGACAAAAGCAGTGATCCAGCCACACACCAGCACAGGAGATGAAGCTGATGACAGACCATGGTGATGGGGAAGAGCATCCTGAGCACAGGGCAGGCACCCTGCTCGTGCCAGAGGGAAGGGAAGGGAAAGAAAATAATTGTGGCTTTGGAACCAGAGTCAAAGATTCTGGGAAGCAGTGAGAGTCTCCTAGGGTGTGCTTTGGTTCCTGCATCTTCAAAACCACTTTCAGTTTATAAAAAACACATTCAATGACAGAAAAAAAAATAATAATATAGAATAATATTTCCAGGCTGACCTTGGGAAAGATTTCCCAAACTTTGAATTTAACAAAGGATAGAAACCAACCTGACTTCTTCTCTCCTGCCAGGCAGAACACAAGAGCCCATGCTGGACAAATGTAAAGAGATATCCGTGGTCCCCCAGCTGCCAGGAAGATGCTCACAGCATTAGTGAGCTTTGCAGTTGGGTTCAGTGAGGTCCAAGAGCCCAGCACACAGCAGCAACACCCAGGAGAACTTTTACATGAGGAGCCATCAGCCTCCTGAGGATGCTGGTGGGATTGGAGCTCTATTTTGAAAGCCTCCAGCTTGAGGTTCATTCCCCAGCTCTCCCGAGTACTAAATCAGCACTTGGAGAAAATTGTTGACTCATTATGTTAGCAGTCATTTTGGATCGATTGAAAGGATCCCCTGTAACTTCTTGCCATTGATTTTAAACAACCCTTGAGCAATTGTTTCCTTTTCTTCCATCATTTTGCAGGCAGCAAACATCAAACCCAGCTCTGCACCTGCACCCAACCAGCGACAGTGCTCATTCTGCTAGAAAGCTACAGCCAGGAGAAAGAAGTCATCTCTTCTTGGGAAAAGAGGCTGGTTTTCAATCCCAGGTTTGTGCTGAGCTCACAGGACACAAGAATAGGTTGTTAAAACCAGGGAGAAGTGCCAGGATATGGGAAAGACCGGAGCTGTACCACCCCTACAGCCCCATGGTAATTTGCCTGAACATGGTGCCCTGGTGAAGGGACCCTGGAGCCAAACACCTGTCCTGAGCCTTGGCCTTAGAGGTTTTGCAGCAAAACCCCCTATGTTTTGTACCCTCAACCCCAAACACATCAGTTTTTTCCCCAAACTGAAGCTGAGCCCTCTCAAACACATCACACACACACACCCCTCCCCATCTTCTAGCAACCTCTTGCCATTCCCCAGCCCAGCTCTTTCCCATTCCAGCAAAACAGCTGGATTCCAGATTCCAGCTGGCTCATTATTAGGAGCAAAGCAAAACAGCTGGATTGCTTTTTTTTCCCCCAAACTGATCAGTTTTTTCCCCAAACTGATGCTGAGCCCTCACAAACACATCACACACACACACTCCTCCCCATCTTCTAGCAACCTCTTGCCATTCCCCAGCCCAGCTCTTTCCCATTCCAGCAAAACAGCTGGATTGCAGACTCCAGCTGGCTCATTATCCCTAAATATTTTTAAAATATTGTACCCAGACCTGCAGCCCAGCCAAGGGCTCCACAAACCCCTTTCCTGCACTGGGCTGCTCTTCCCTGCCATTCCTGCCTCCTGCCAGGTCTCTGGGGTGCCTTAGCTCTCAGGAGATGGCAGGGAAGTGTCTTACAAAGCAGAATATGACAGACCTGAAAACTGTGAGCATTATTGGATGTATAGACCAGAGATCATTGGTTTAGAACACTGAGAAACTGTGGTTTCCTAAGGAATTTTCTATTCATTTACCTGCACTGAGTTTTTCACGACTGCCTCATCGTTCACTGTTATTTCCTTACGAGCATCATAGATGAAGGTCTTGGCACTCAGCCTTAGATGCATCAAAGTCCAGAAAAACAAGACATTTCAATGATTTTTATGTCCCTTTAAGGTTAACACAGAGCTTCACTAAAGCAGAGTCACATCACTACAGTCAGGATGGATGCAGGTCACAGAGGTGCTCACGTAGCTACTCCAAAGTTCAAGATTCCTTTTTGGCTGGGAGAAGCCCAGTTTGTAACCCTCCTTTTCAGGGTCTCCAATGGAAGAAGAAGATCTGGAGATAATTTTTTTCATCCTCCCTTTCCCTTTCCTTTGCAGGACTCAAGATGGAGGAGATGAAATGAGGACCACAGAGAGAAGGTTGAAAACAGTTGAAAACAGAAAAAAAAAAAAAAATTACACTGGCTCTACCAATTAAAAATTCATGCCTAGGAAGACATGCAAGGATCAGAGTGGCTGATTTTCCAGAAAACAGAACTTGACATGGACAGGTGAGAGGACAGCATCACGAACATCATTGCTGGAGTTAATCTCTGCCAAAACTAAAGTCAGAGCAATTGAAAGGTGCCTTTCTCTGGAGAAGAATTCCTGCTTCCACTGCACCTCCAGGGATAAAACAACCTCACCTGGCAAATAGGAACCCTACAGAAGGCATGATGATTTTTTTTTTCAGCTAAACTATTGACCAAACCTTTGCCATTTAGAAATGTACCAAAATACTGCCTGTGCAACTGATGATCACCCAGTATTTAAACCCATCCTTTCAAGAATAAACTCCAAGAAAAGCCAGCATACCATCAGAACTCAAAAGATTCCAGCTATTTAGCCAGGCACAGGGGGTTTCCTACCCCAGAGGACTCACTATGAAACCTTCCTCTTTGATACCCATTCAGAGATGGGATTTACCAGGCTACTTCTCAATTTCTGGAACACACAAGTCTCAGACCTCAAGCCCTGGCTTCTTGACTGACAGATAATAAAAAGACCCAGCGGGGGAAAAAAAAATCAAATAGCAAGGAAAGATACAAGTTGGAACAATTAATGGAGAAAATCAGAGATACATAGACTTTGGAAACTTCGTGGGGGTTTTTTTTTGGCTTTCTGAGGGAGACAGAGACTGGTGATTTTGAGAATTCAAACGGACTCCAAAAAAGAGAGAGCATGCAAAACTCCAAAGTCACAAACATGCGGCATCACGCAGTGCCCTGCCCCTCCTGGGCTTCCCACCACCTGCCTGCTGGCTCCTCCTGCAGCATTCACAGCATGCACACCCTGGGCTTTGGGAACTCAAGAAAGTGGATGTTTGCCTGCTGAGAAGCAGCGTCTGGGGCTGGGGAAAAGACTCTTCCAGTGCAGGCGTGGAAGTAGAGATGTTTGTTTATGCATCAAGGATCGGTGTCCCCTTACGGCCGTCAGACGGGTGCACTAAGGGACAATCAGTGGGGATGCTCTGAAACCACCTCAAGATCATCAACTTGGTTTAAAAAGATGAAAACCCTGCTGGTACAACACCCTCTGCTCTATCTACCTCTTGCCCGTGGGATCCAGAAACAGAACCATTCACAATGCCAACGCTAAGGGGACCCCTTATCTCCTCCACCTGGTGGGACAGGCTGAGATTAGTCCTTCTCTAGCTGCGTAGTAGAGGTGCTAGATAGGCAAGGTGTGGCTTCCAAAGGCCACGAGACTACAAGAGGTCAATTTAGAGCATTCAGAGAGCCAAAGGGTGGGTGATTGAGCAGAAGTAGGAAGCTGGAATTTCTCATGTTACTAACTTTACGTTGCCGGGGAGCGCAGTTCAATTTGCAACTTCCTAGACCTTAAGGATGGAGCAGTAGGGAGGAAAGGGGTCTTTTAAAAAGGAAGAAAAAAACAAACTTAATTTTAATTTTTTAAAAATTTTCCAGAATTTGTTAAAACTTCAGCTCCCAGCCTCCTTCAACACTGAGCAGACACTGGCTTGGAGGAAATTCCCCATCCTCATCACTTTGATTCCCGTGTCCTGCGCAATTAGCAGACAAGGAAGCCTCTCATTTCCGAGCGGGCAACGGGGAGCTCTTTCACCTTTTGGTTTTTTGGTTTTGTTTTTTTTTACTCATCTAGTACCTCTATTAAGCAGAGAAGTGATCAGAACGGGTGGTAGCAGGGCAGAGGGAGAATGAGCCGTGCAGCTTTTGATTAGTTCCGTGCGACGCATTTCCCGTGGTACCTAGAGTTTCCTGAGCAGCATCCGCATAGTGACTCTCTGCACGCTTTGCTTTTACTGGAAATGAGGGGAAAGTAAAAATTAGACCTGGAAGCAAATGCCAGACAGGAAACTTTTGATTACTGTCTCTAGGTTGAAAAGGCAGGTGGGTTCTGAGGGCCGGGTTCATGACAGGATTGGGTTTTTTCCTGTTGGAGCGCTAAAAAACCAAAAAAACCAAAACAGAACCAAACTAAACCAACAATCCAAGAAGGTTTCTGAAATTTGTCTGCCTTTGGTCAATAATGTCATTATTAGAAATTGTGGACGGAATTGGTGGCATCAGTTTAGCTACAACTGAGTCCTGCAGGAAGATTTTTTTTTCATCTGCATTGCAAACAAAAAACCACTCTCCTCTTCCCCTAAACAGATCAAAAGGCATATTTTTTAGTTGTCTAAGCCATGGAGAGGCAAAAATTTAACTTGTTTTGTCCAACAACATCCAAAAGGTCGAATTTCTTCTAAAAAACAAACCCAACCTCACAAAGAGAGCTAGTTAATCTGAATGATTTGCACTCCTCATACAGCAAAGAGCATTATATCAGGCATTGATTTAAAAACATTAAAATAGAGTGGGGTAGTCTCGTATGGGAAGCTATTGGAACACTTGTGGGGTTTTTTATAATGCTTTTTAGATGGGCATCCCTACATCTGGGGAATTCCTGGCTTTGCTGAGGTACCACCACAGCTCCCATCAGCTCATTCCCAGGCACTGCCCTGCCAGGATGTGGCCACCAGGACCAGGGTCCTCCATGCCATGGAGCAGCCCTCAGCCTGCAGAAGGGCAATGACCTGGTCCCCATCATCCCACCAGCAGGCATCACGTGCTGAGTTCACAGACAGACCAAAAAAGGCTGAAGGGCATAAAAAAACCCCAAACCCAATGTTGTTTTAGACTCGAACTCAGCAACCAGAGGAGCTCCTAGGGACACACAGAAGGAATTTACAGGAATTCCCTCTGCTTCCTGGCATCCCGTGCAAGCTCAGCCAACACTCTCCATCCTGGTGACTCCTCAGGTCCCTGCTATGGGATCCAGGGATGAGGGGGAGCCACCCCAGATGATTCTGGAGCTGGGGTCTGAGCATCCTGGTATGGGAAGGGGACATCCAGCATGCAGAGCTGCAGGGAGACACGTGGGGCACTGCCCTCTAAATCTCCTCTGCAGTCCCTAGGGAAAGATGCAGTCCCTTCTGTGCAAATAATCTGCTCCCCTAAAGGCAACTGATTATTTCCAGATTACTCTCAGTCCCAGCATGAGTCTCTGACCCCAGTTGAGCTGCTTAGAAGGTCAAACCCCCAGCCATGGGGCTCCTGGGGTTGGCACCAGTTTCCACAGGCAATGGCAGCTGGGGATGGCCAGGGGCCCACTGAGGCCACCAAAGGCATCCTCCAGGGCAGATAAAAGCCTCAATTCCCCCCCCTGAGCAGGGATATCCACGTTGTGTGTATCTCAGACAGACAGGGACACAGACTGAGATAGAGAAGTACACACAGATACACAGACACAGTACAAGGTGGCCCAGTCCAGAGCTCCCTCCACAGCCAAGGTCCTGCTGACTTCTTTAGTGCCAAGGACAAACCACCACTCCCAAATGAGGTTCTTCTCATTGCCTACAGGACTGAACTCATGCTGGACAAAGTAATCTGAGTTTTAACCTCCCAGTTCCCTGGAATTCTTCTTTTTCTCTGCTATGGATGCATCCTGACACTCGTTTGGTTCATTAATTTTCAGGTTTTCACCCAATTTTGGAAAATAGAAGAGGAAGAAGAAAGGTGGTCAGGGATGCCTTCAGATGTTGAGTGAACCATCTGCAAAAAAGCATCTGAAGAGCACATTTCAACCAGGAGCCTCCAGAGTCCTGGCTAACACCAGGTTCATCTTTTTGACACCACGAGCAGAAAAGAAACAGAGGAAATGCCACAGGAAATGTCCTGCCTGATCAACCAGTCAGCAAGCCCTGCTACTGCCCTCATTTATTGGCTTTCTGCAGCAGGAGGGGGGAGAAAACCTCACCACAGACCACCCCTCCCTTCCCTGGGGTTAGGAGGCAAAGAGGACCCAGATTTGGACCTCTCTTGAGAGCAGGAGGTTCTCAGGGGCAGGAGGGGTGCTGAGCAGCCAGCCCAGGTGTCCATGTGTCCTGGGCAAGGCAGAGGATGGGGTGGACACAGCACCCAAAGCAATGGGTAGCAGAGGAGGCTCTGGAAGAAGCTTTTAAAAAAAGGGTGGGGGAAAGAAAATAGAAGAAAAGAAAAAAAAGAAAAGAAAAAGGAAAAAAAAGGAAAAGGGAAAAAAAGAAATGAAAAAAGAAAAAGAAAAGAAAAAAAGGAGAAAGAAAAAAGAAGAAAATATGGAAAAAAAAGAAAAAACAAAGAAAAGGAAAAAAGGAGAAAAAAAGAAAAAAAAAGGAAAAAAAAAGAAAAAAAAAAAGAAAAGAAAAAGAAAAAGAAAAGAAAAAGGAAAAAGAAAAAAAGAAGAAAGAAAAAGAAAAAGAAAGAAAAAGAAAGAAAAAAGGAAAAGAAAAAGAAGAATAAGAAAAAGAAAAAAGTAGGGAAAAAGAAAAAAGAAAAGAAAAAAAGGAGAAAAAAAGAAAAAAAAAGGAAAAGGAAAAAAAAAAGAAAAGAAAAAGGAAAAAAAGGAAAAAAAAAGAAAAGAAAAAGGAAAGAAAAAGGAAAGAAAAAGGAAAGAAAAAGGAAAGAAAAAGGAAAGAAAAAGGAAAGAAAAAGGAAAGAAAAGGAAAGAAAAGGAAAGAAAAAGGAAAGAAAAAGGAAAGAAAAAGGAAAGAAAAAGGAAAGAAAAAGGAAAGAAAAAGGAAAAAAGGAAAAAAGGAAAGAAAAAGGAAAAAAGGAAAGAAAAAAGGAAAAAAAAGGAAAAAAAGGAAAAAAAAAGGAAAAAAAACAACCACCAAGGAGAAAAGGGATGCAGCACCTGGGGAAAAGCCAGCATCATTTCTGCTCATCACAGCCTAGGCTTTATGTCTTTATGTCCTGGGGAGCTGAGCTCTTGTCCCCACCATGAGGACCAGCCCGTAGCTACCCAGCTCTTGGGCACAGAAAGCTGCAGACAAGCTTGGAGGGGAAAAGCACCACGGAAACACCAGAGAAAGGACATTCCCAGACTCAGCCCTCCTGTGCCATTTCCCACCAAGTGATTCCAGGTGGCCCTAAACCCCCACCACACTAATGCCATCACCTCCTACCTCCTCCCACCCCAGGTTCCTCCTGTCCCTGCAAGGCTTGGCTGGCACAGGTGAAGGTGACAAAGCTGGTTCTGCTCTGGCTGCTGTAAGGACTTTGTGGGGTGTGAGTTCTGGGAAGAGGGAAATGGGAAATCAGCCACTCCCTATGGATAACTCCAAAGAGAGGAAGATGCAGCTGGCCCCAGGATGAGGAATGGGTTTCCTTGCAGGGATGGAAGTGGGAAGTGGCAAATCCTTTGCCAGCTGAAGCAGGGGAAAAAAGTGGTGATGGGGTCTGCTAGAAGGGAGAGTTCCTTGCCAGGAGTTTCCCACGTGAACCAGGCAGTGACAGACTGGGGCTGGATGAGTAACTGGTGGGTGGGCTGGGAACCAGGAGGAGTTTTCTTCTCCAAGGGCAGGATGACACACTGAGCATCACCAGCAGGCAGCTGGAAATCAAAGTGGGTGGAAGATTTGGGAATCTGAAAGTTCCAGAATCTTTTCTTTGGGAAAATAAGTGATTCAGGGGCTGCTTGAATAGAAGGAGAACTGAGCAAAAATTCCTTCCTGAGCTCCAAGATATTTATCAGATGGGGAAGGGCAGTGGGAGCAGGAAGAGTTAGATATTGTCCTGAAGAAATACAGGAGGAAAAAGCTTTGGTTCTGCAATGGCAGCTGATCTTACCAGCAGGGAAGGGACCCTCATGCCATGGACACAGGAGCTCCAGACCCTTCAGAGCTCCTGGGTTCAGGTTTAGCATCATACAACAGAGGGCAACAAAACCCATCAGTGCCACAGAACCACATCAGGGGCAGAAAAGCAGAATGTGGAAATTAATAGAAGTGATCTTGATGAAGGAGTTGCATCTAGCAAAAAAAAAAATCCTCTGAAAAATGCCAATAAACAGCTAATTTTGCACTTCTTTGTCACAAGACTAAGCAATGAACAGGGAAAAACCTGCAACCTCTATGAAGAAAACCATCCATCTCAGTGTTTTGACTTGTGAAAATGAACCCAGCAAGTTAAGCCTGAGATTCAAGAAGAAGAAATGAGACCAGTGCCAGGGGGATGCTGGCTGGGGGTGATCCTGAGGCTGGTCCTTAAACTTCCTCAGCTCTGGAGCTGATGGGGTTGAACTGAGATTTCAGCTCATTGCACAGTCCCGGGTGGGTGGAGAAATAGGATTTTACCCTTTGATGCATCCCAAGGGATGATGCTCCTGAAATAAGATTTTGACCTTTCTGAAGCTATGGTGGCCAAGATTCCAGCCTTGGTCTGCTCCCAGAGCATTCCCAGGGAATGTTCCCTGTTTGAACAGGGCTGGATGGATGCTGCCTCTGCTCTCACTACACAAAGCTGAGAGATCTCACATAGGAAAAAAAAAAACAAAACCTGGAGGAGTGAAACATGATCTTGGTGATTTGTTTCCTTTGGCAGGAAAGTAGATGGAGTGCTACAGAGGTTCTGCTTGCTCAAATGAAGACAGAAAAAAAAAAAAGGGAAAAAAAGGAAGAATGACATTTTCCTTCCTTTAGTCAGCACTGTATCTACCCAGATATCTTTGGTTGGATTTTATGCCAGGGAAAAATTAGTTTCTGGCCTCTTTTAAGCCTGAAGGCACAGCAGAAATTTCCATCTGCAAAATGCCAGGCTCTAGTTATACTTCTGAAATACATCTCCAGTGTTTACAATATTTAGGCTGTAAGCTGTGTTTTGAGGCACGAGGTGGTAGATCTGAAAGCCAAGCAGATGATCTCCACAGATCATCAGTTTTGCATCTTGCCTTCCAAGAAACAACAACAACAACCAAAATAAATAAATGAGATTCAGCCCCAGAGCTCCTTCTCTGGGAAAACATGGAGGGGGTGGGAAATATTCCAGAACTGAATGGTTTGAAGGGGATGAAAAGCATCCTGAGAGCATCCCAGCCACCAGCCCTGCCCTTTCCCTGGGCTGTGTGAATAGACAAAAGCTCTCCTGGAGGTGAAATTTATGGCTGGCCTTGGAAGGTGCTCGCCACTGCCTTGCTGAGGGAGGATGGAGCAGGACCCAGGTGTCATCCAGAGCCGAGGAAAACGGGGTGGAAAAAGGGCATCTCCACACCAGATCCCCCCCATGTCCCACGGAGCAGCAGGTCCCCACGGTGAGAGCAGCCCAGGAGAAGCTGGTGGCTCAGTGCCATGGTGCTGGCTTCGTGCTCCTGTGTCACCAACCACAGCACTTCGGTGCTGGAGATCCCAGGAAAGCATCACCTGGTCCCCAGGCACTCCCTCAGCCTGCCTTGGACTGCTTCAGCTACAAGTCCAGCAACCAAAAGTTCAATAAAGCAGCACAAACCAACCCAAAAAAAATCTGCCAGCTTTGCCCACTCCTTTCTAACCACCCCCCCAACCCCCCCCCCAAGCTTCTCTCTCCTCAGCCCGAGGCAGACTGGAAGGAAGAGATGATTTAAGGTCCAGCATAACAGGTAGGATACATTGGACTGGCACAGCACAGAAAAAGCACATTAATACCTAAAATGCTTCCCTTGATGGTGCCACATGGTGCACACACACACACACACACACACATACAGAGAATTCCAGAGGGATGGATGGGGATGGGGTGGTGGCAGTGATACAGACCTTGGCGATGGCTCAGGCTGCTGCTCTTTCCTTTAAACAGAAGCAATAGTACATTAGCATGGGGTCAGGTGGCTAAAGATGTTTGCTGCTTCACTGCTAAAACAGAACGAAAAGGACAATACCAAACAATACAACTAAGTGGAAATTGTGGACAGAAGAAAGGGAAAGGAGAACTTAACTCTTGGGAGGTTTTGGGCCCGGACAGAAACTCACTGGAGACTCAAAACAACCTCAGAGATGACACATAGAACGCAAAGGGCTGAAGAGTTGATCCCAACCCATCCTTGTGTCTTGGGTGGTGTGATTTGGGGGAGCAGAGGAGGATTTCTGGGGGCTCAGAGAGTGTTCCCCTTCCCTCAGGAATTCACTGCCCTGAGCTGGGAAGGATTTGAAGGGCTCCCCTGTTTGCTTTTCCTTCCTGGTCACTGGGACAGAGCTGATGTCACATCTCTTGCTGCATGGCTTCACACCACAGAGCTGGCACGTGGGGACACAGGTGGGAAAGGGGGACAGACCCTGCCCTGACATCCTGACACCCCACCCAGGGCTTTGGTAGCTACTCTGCCAAAGTAGCTGTAAAAGGCTACATGGAGGGAGTGGGGAGCCAGAATTTTGGGGTGTGGTTTCCTACCAAGACCCCAAACCACTTGGATCACCCTAAAAATAAAACAAAAAAAAAAAAGACTCCAAGGACAAAGCAAATCAAACACCTGCAGCAGGGTAGGTGTAACACCACAAACCAAATACAGGTCACACTGAAAAGAAAAAATAAGGAAAAATAAAAAAAAGAAGTCACCTTCACCAACCAGACATCTGGGTGGTGTTTCTCTCCAGCAATGAGGAAAACCTGCTCTGCCTTCAGCTACTGATTCTCAGGCTCTTCCCACTGGGAAATAGCTTTTAATCTGCACTGGCTGCCCCATAAGAGAAGGAGCAGACAGCATCTCTCAGCAGATTGGGGTCTGGCTCCCCTAAAACCAGTTTAGGCAACAAACCAGAAGAGCTGGGCAGGAGGAGCTCAGTTCCCTCTGAGCAGGATGCTGCACCAGCCCTTGCACTGCCTGTACCCAGCCACAACACTGAGACCCCAAGAGACCCCAAATCCCTCTCCCTTAGGCTGGAGAGACTTGAAAAAAAAATAAAATGTCCCTTTGCTCTTCAGGCACCAGCTCCAATACTCACATTTTATAGTTTGAAGATCTGGAGTCCAGAGATCTCAACCCTCCAGAGAAACCCACAGCTCCCATCCCACATCTCCCCAGTTGCCCACCAGTACAGCCAGTATCTCCTCTCCATCCCTCCCAGAGGCTGCACACTCCCCAGTCACCAAACAGAGCAGCTTTATCTGCTGAAAAAACCCAAGAAGAGTCCCTCCAGAGCACACATTTGAGCTGCAGGACTCCTGACCTCCTGGGAGAACTGCATCCATCTCTCTCAGCCCAGAAAATGTAGCAAAAGATTCTGCAAAATGTTTAGCAAAATATTCCTGCTACCACCTTGCCTGCTCTGGGGGGAGGTGAGGGATGGCAGGAGGGTACAGAATGAATTAACACATCCTGGGCATGGGTCTCCTCTGAGGGTGGTGAAGAGCAGAAAGGTCACAAGAAAACTGGGAAAACTGCCTTGCTCAAAGCCCTTGGGAGCACGGCTCCTGCAGAGCCAAGTTAGGCTGAAAAAACCCCCTCATGTACAACATACAGGAGAGGGATGGGGAAGAGGTCACTGAATGACCCATGGGGGAGCAGCTGCTGAAACCCCTCCCATCTTCAAAGCTGTCCATATACAAAAGGCAAGAAGGGAAATTAAAAAAAAAAAAGAAAATAATTTTAAAAAAAGTCAAAAGAAAAAGGTTGTAATGTGTGTGGGCTTCCCAAGCTCTCCCAGCTCTGCTGCTAACCTGAATGTCAGTCCTGATTTGCTCTTCAGGTTCCTCAGGAGCTCCAGCTGGTTCAGAGGAGGGATGAGTCTAGAAGGAGAAAACAAAATCCCATTAATCTCCAGGCAGAGCTGATTCCAGTGCCTCCTGCCTTGGAAACCTCCCCTGCTGCCCCAGCCTTTCCACTAGACCCAGTTTGGTGCCACCAACTGCAACTGGGGGACAGCATGGGGAGGATGGAGAGGGCTTGGGTGACTTCCAGCAGTGTCCTGAGGCCGAGCAGTGAGGGGAGAGAAATAGTGACAGCAAGAGAGAGAGAAACTTGTCTGCACCACCGGGTTTTCAACCTTCCCAGAAAAACCAGGAGCTGCCAGGGCAGCTGAGCATCACCAGGGGGTTTGGGCAGGAAAGAAGTTTCCCCACCTGGAGTGGAGGAGCTGGCAGGGATTCCTCTGGAGGACCCCACTTGGGTTGTGCAATCAGCAGAGAGAAGTTCCCATTTTGGAGAGAAATGGGAAAACTCAAGCCTGCTGCTCCTGGGAATGGAAAGTTGGGGGGATGAGGAGTTTCTGGGGCAAAGAGGGACCTGAGGCTGGGAGCAGCCCAGGAGAAACAGCAGAGGACACTGGGGTCATGTCAGTTTTTGCCCTCAAATGAGGCAAAAATCCCATCTCAGTGCCTTCTGGATCAGGAAGAAACCATGGGTTTCCTTTCTCAGGAAGAAAAAGAACTTGGCACTAAGAATCCTAAATAATTCACAAACTCCACTGACCCAGGGTCCTGTTGCCCACCCCACTTTGGGGCTAAAACCACTGAATCAGCTCCCACATCCACTTGTACTTTTCTTCCATCAACCCCAGAGACTGGGGCTCACTCCATAAATATTTAATGGGGATTTCCAGTCAGGTTTTCAACCAAGAGAGATGTCAGCTGGAGGTGTCAGGAGAAGGATGGCAGGAGCAGCATCTCCTTGAGAGCACATTTTGTGGCCTCTGGGTCAAGGCCAACAGGGCTCATCCCACGGCTTGCTGAAAACTCCTTTCCAGACCATCAGAGTGCCCTTGTCAAGCTGGGGCATTTTCACATGTCACCATCACCCTGTCCAGAGATGGGGAAGTCAACACAGCAGCTGCCCCTGGTGGCTCTGGTGACAAGAAAGTGAAGGATGTGACATTGCAGGGATGAACGGGAGGACAAGAGGCTGCTGGATCCCCAAGGCAGCATCTGCTTATGATTCTGCTGGAAAATAAGCCATGGAGGTGTTAAAGAAAACAAGAAGGACCTTCTCAAGCTGTCCCAAAACTGTGTCTTAGGACTGGAAGGAAAGGGGGACAAGGGTTTGCAATTGGTCTCAGCTGAGGTGCTGTAAAAGTGGCTGGTGCTTACTGGGAAATAAAGGCAGAGATATCCATGATTTTTTTCAGCCATTATGAGACCAATAGTTTCACAGTTTTCCTCTTAAAATAGAAAACAAACTGGAAAAACCTTCTTTCAACGTGCACAAAACTCATCCTCAGAAACAGCTGCTCAGCAGAGCTCGTTCTGGTGTCCACGAGATTGAGGCAATCAGAAAATTTTCCAACCCTAAGTAATAAAAAAAAAAAAAAAATAATAAAAAGAATAAAAATAGGCCTGAAAATTCTGGCTCAGCTCCCTGGTCCAGCTCTGTTTGCTTCCATCCAGAGCTGAGCACATCCTGGCCTGCTGAATTAATGCTCCTCTTCACTCAGGATGTCAGGAAGAAGCTGCCCTTGGTGCAGTGGGGCAGTGCTGGGCTCTCACCTTCCCCCAAACCCACTGCAGGCTTTGCAGATTTGTTCCAAGATGGGCAGGGATGGTGCAAGCACCAAGAGGACTTCACAGCCAAAGGATGCAAGAAACAACAATTTTCTCAAGAAAAAACCAGCAGAACAGAGGACAAGAGCCCTGCTTTCTCCAGCCAGGATGACAACTCCAGGGCTCCCACTGATGAAGGTCTCAGGGCTGAAGAACTCAGCAGCTCTGAAGGATTCAGGGCTCCAAATGAGCTCCTTCCTTTGCCTATCACCCAAAGTCTCCCCTGTGCAATCTCTTGTGTGCACCACAGATGCTGCCATGCAAAGGTAAAGACCAACAAATAAACCCCCCAGATTTACCATTTCTGTGGTAGGATGATGGGTCTGGTAGAGAAAAACTGTTTTACTGAAGCAATTATTAAAAATGGGTGCAAACCCATCCATCTGCCTGACCTGAAATTACATCTGCATGCTCAGCACTACCAGAGCAGCTTGGGGAGCATCACAAGGTTTCCCCAGAACCTCAAGGCTCTGCTTTTTAGCTGAGCTTTGCTATGAAATGCTGGCTGAGGGGTCTCTGTCACCTGCCCCTGTGTGTGTGTGTGCCCAGGTGACACAGGTGCCACCAGAGATGTGGAGGAAGGACCTGGGGCATCTCATGTTTTCTCTCTCTCCTCCTGGTCCGTGTGTCACTGGTTAGCAAGGGAAGGATGTCTTGGTTAAAGGGGAGCTCAAGGAGAAGATCTGCACATCACAGGAACACACAGAGCTCATGCCACCCACCACAGGTTCTGAGGGACCAGAGGGTGCTGGGGACCCAGCAGGACCCAGAGCTGCTCCCCCATCACCCCTCCCAGCCCAGCAAAACACCAGCCTAACTCCAGAGCCAGCTCCCCCATCCAAAGAGAAGGCAAATTGGTTATTCCTGGTAGCACAGATAATGTTGAAGCACCTGGGGACAGAAAGGGGTGGCATGCTTCCAGCTAGGACATCATCAAACCCCACAGCACGAGGAGCACACAGGAGGAGTAGGAGCAGGGCCAAACACACCACAATGCCCACAGAGACAACCATGGCTTTTTTTGGAACAGCCCCAGTGATCAGGAAGAGGGTGGCAAGGAGAAGGATGCTGGAATGGGATGGGGATTTAGAGGAGTCACCATGCTGTGGTGGAGTTCCTACAAGGAGTCAATTCTCACCCTAAGCATGACTCTGTGTCTCCAGCCTAAGCTGGTTTTTAATCACTGAAAGCATTTAATCAAACTAATAAAATGTTTTAGCAGAAGAAATGGGGTGGGAGTGGCACATTCCTATTTCACTTCCAGCAACAGAAAAAAATCTGGTTCTGCAAGCAGGACAAGAGCAAAATGCACTCAGCATATTCTACTTGCAACTCCTTGATGCAATTTGCTGTAAATTAACCAAGCAAAGCAGTAAAGTGTGATTTACTAAGGCTGTAAAACTTGCATCTGGGCAAACTGGAACCAGGTTTGGAAATGGAGCACTAAATCACAGCAGCTCTACCAGCATTAATGTACCCAGGGAAGATTTAAACAGCTCTAAGAACAGAGCTTGGCTCCCAGGCTGGCAGTGCAAGCCACTTATTCCCCATCTTAAAATACTGACTTGCCTCCACCTTCAGATATCCAGCTCAGAAAATCTTCCTGAGGTTTGGAAACCTGCTCTTGTCTGCAGAACTCGAGATAATATTATTTAAAATCAATCTTCCCCAGCCCTATCCAGATCTTTTCATTTGGATTCATCCCAAAGATTGTCTCAGACTGAGAAACTGGAGCTGGTAATTGCTCGACTCTAGGTCAGTCTTGGAAAGAAGAAGCAGAAAGGAGGAGTCCTGCTGAGGTGGGGCATCCTTCTTCCCAAAAATCAGACATCCTGGATCCTCATTTCAGTGCCACCACCCCAGCAAACAGTGTTACCTGATGGGCACAGCTCCTACAGCATGGGGGGAGAGAAATGGGACAGGGAAGGATGGGGAAAAAGGGTTGGAGAGAGGAGAACAAGCAGAGGGATAGCAGAGGCAAAGGGGAAGTACAACCAGGGGAAGTTTTCTTATTAAGCAGCCTACGAATTGCAGGAGGGGTTGCAGCAAGACCATCCAGAAACCACCCTTAAAAACTTCCAGTACCCTCCCATTTCCCCTCCTGGAACTGTCATTTGGGCAGAGAGTTTCCCAGCATTGGGTACCAAGAGCTAAACTGGAGGTGCCTGGAGTCAGAGTGTGGGCAGCAGGCTGGGGACTCAGCTGTGGCTTCCCCTCATTCCTTTGGAAAAAAAAATTAATCTTCTGAGGTGTCTTTTTTTTTTTTTTTTTCAGGTTTTTTTTTTAAATGAAAAGGCTTTGCATGTTAAGAGTCCCAAACAAAGAACAAGGAGTGGACATGACACAGAGGTTCAGAGCCACATGCACTTCATACCTGGAGGCACCGTACGTTTGCGTTTGCGTGCTTTTCAAGGGTTTTCACCAAAAAAACAACCAAAAGGGATAAGAGAAAAGGGAAAAAAACCAAAAGAAAAAAACAAAAAGGAGAGGGGAGGGGAAGGTGGGATGGAGGAAAGGGGGAAAGAAACAGAATAAAGAAAATTAGCATATGAACAAGTGTACCCTGGGAGCAGATGCACTGTGACCACGAGCACAGGAGCCTGGGCTGAGCTTGCCCAAAGTCACCCTGTGGCCCTGGCACCCTTGGGGACAAGCAGGTGGCACCTGGCTCTGAAACAGCAAACAGGCACCCCAGAGCAGGGTGTATGTGGGGGCCTCTGAGAGATCTTTTAGGAGACATCCACAGCCTAGATGGCTGTGGGATCCCTGGGACATCCCAGGGATGTCTGAAGACTGAGCATGATGTGCTGGTGGCTTTTTTTTTTTCTTTTTTTCTTTTTTTTTTTTCTTTTTTCCATACCAATACATAGATGAGATCATGGTCTTGCTCTCACGACTAACAATGAAGAGCAGATGGTGTTATTTTAATTTTTTTTTCCAGCAGATCCAGGGGCTGCTGCATACCAGGTTACAACATCCATGCACACCAAGCCCTAAACACCCCGTGCAGGAGCCCCAGGTAAATTTCCCTCTTAAATTTCACACTTTGAAATAAAAAGATGAAATCTGAGCTTCTCTCAGAGGCCACCATATTTCCCCCACCCCCCAAACAAATGAGAAGAGCTCTACTGCAGTGGTTGGAGTGATGCTCCTGCAGACACAGGAGCTCCTCCAAGGCACTTGGAGGAATTTCCTCAAACCCAGCAGCCAGGTTTTGTTTTTGGAGGTGCCTTGGGAAGCCAGGTGGGAAGCCCAAGTCACAGGGCTCCTGCTGGGAGGAATAAGCAACCTCCCATGGAGCAGAAAGGGTGCTGGGGCAGCACATCACCCCTAGGCACCCAGGATGGGGACAAGGACATTGGGTTCCTCCAACCCACTTCCTAACCAGGTTGTGCTGCCACCACAGGGGCTGCCAGAGCCTGGTAGCAAAGTGGGTGGACAAGGAGAGATGGACAAGTGAGGGATGGAAGCTGCAGCCAGAACATACAGTCACTCCATTTTTATTTATTTTTTTAATTTATTTGGGTTTTTTAATAGTTTTTAAAGAATTTTAGCAGTTCACTGCCTGCATCCAAAAAAGCCTGACTGTTTTCTTGGGGACAAAGCCTTCCTGACAAACAGCTGAATCCCTGGAGGCCCCCAGGTTGTGCTCTCCCAGGTGATGTTCCCTTCACCTCTGCACAGGAGTTGGGTTTCAGGGTGAAGCTGGGAGAGCAGAAATTTGAGCCCAGGGAAGCCCAGGGTGATGCTGGTGCTGGGAGCAGCACCCAGAGCATCAACCAGAACTCCTACCACCTTTGCTCCTGATTTTTATTCAAGACAGATGGGCTCTTCATTAAACTGCAGGTTTGGGGGGGTTTGGGGGGATTGTTTTTTCTCTTTTTCCTCCCCAGAGTTTTCACTTAGCCTCTTCTGGAGCCCTTAAAGCTTAGGGGTTTTTTTTTCCATATATTTTTTCCATATCCATATTTTTTCCATAATATTTCCAAATATTCCATACTTTCCATATATTTCCCATTATATTAGGGTTGTGTTTTCTCTTTTTCCTCCCCAGAGTTTTCATTTAGCCTCTTCTGGAGCCCTTAAAGCTTAGGGTGGTTTTTTTCCATATATTTTTTTCCATATCCATATTTTTTTCCATAATACTTCCAAATATTCCATATTTTCTATATATTTCCATATATTTTCCATTATATTAGGGTTGTTTTTTCTCTTTTTCCTCCCCAGAGTTTTCATTTAGCCTCTTCTGGAGCCCTTAAAGCTTAGGGTGGTTTTTTCCATATATTTTTTTCCATATCCATATTTTTTCCATAATACTTCCAAATATTCCATATTTTCTATATATTTCCATATATTTTCCATTATATTAGGGTTGTGTTTTCTCTTTTTCCTCCCCAGAGTTTTCATTTAGCCTCCTCTGGAGCTCTTGAAGCTTAGGGGTTTTTTTTTCCATATATTTTTTTCCATATCCATATTTTTTTCCATAATATTTGCAAATATTCCATATTTTCCATATATTTCCATATATTTTCCATTATATTAGGGTTGTGTTTTCTCTTTTTCCTCCCCAGAGTTTTCATTTAGCCTTTTCTGGAGCTCTTAAAGCTTAGGGTGGTTTTTTCCATATATTTTTTTCCATATCCATATTTTTTTCCATAATACTTCCAAATATTCCATACTTTCCATATATTTCCATATATTTTCCATTATATTAGGGTTGTGTTTTCTCTTTTCCCTCCCCAGAGTTTTCACTTAGCCTTTTCTGGAGCTCTTAAAGCTTAGGGTTTTTTTTTCCCATATATTTTTTTCCATATCCATATTTTTTTCCATAATACTTCCAAATATTCCATACTTTCCATATATTTCCATATATTTTCCATTATATTAGGGTTGTGTTTTCTCTTTTTCCTCCCCAGAGTTTTCATTTAGCCTTTTCTGTAGCTCTTAAAGCTTAGGGATTTTTTTTTTCCATATCCATATTTTTTCCATAATACTTCCAAATATTCCATATTTTCCATATATTTTCCATTATATTAGGGTTGTTTTTTCTCTTTTCCTCCCAAAGTTTTCCTTTAGCCTCCTCTGGAGCTCTTAAAACTTAGGGTTGGTTTTTTTTTTCCCATATATTACCTCCCTGGGAAATACAGGATTAATTAGCAAGTAATTACCCCAGTACATCCCCACGCAAAAGGTGTCACTGTATGTCTGGCTGCCTGGAAAGTTGAGTCTTTCAAAGAGCAATAAAACCTGACCAAGTCCACTGAAACCAGCCCCCAACTTTCTGCTGTTTGCAGTGGACTTCAGCCCAGGCTCTGAGCCTCATCCTCTCCAGTAGCTGACCTCAGCCTGGGCTGTAAATGGAGAGCCAGAAAGTCAAGTACTGGAAGGGAAAGCTTTGATGGGGGGTGGGTTTAATGCTGTTGGAAAAAAAAAGAGCTTTGTTCTGTTTTGGTTGGGTTGTTGGTTCGCTTTTGGGTTTTTTTAAGCAAAAGTCTTGAAGTTGGTTCATAAATCTCCAGGGGAAAAAAAAAAATAAATTAAAAATCAGCCACACACAAGGAATGAACTCCATGAAAACTTCCTGACCCCAACAACCTGACTTCCAGTAGGTTTTTAAGATGGTTTAATTAATACACTGGCTCCTGAGTTTCAAATACAGGCTAATGCTTACCCCTAGGAAACACATCCAGATTGTCCACCTGAGGGCTAAAAACCCCCCAGAAATATGGGAAAAACCTGAAGGGATTCATACCTGCAGGGATACAACCCAGGGCTGGACCACAGCCCTGCTTTGAGCAGAAGGATGGGCACAGGGAGCCCCATCACACCCTACAGAACCCCAAGAAGCTACAGGAATATCCAACCACCACATCCAGCTCCTGTACAAACCCAAGAAAGAGCCTAAAAACACACCAGAAAGGGATGCCCTGTCCATTGCACTGCAAAGTGTCAAACCAACAGCAAAACATCCCATTTGAGCTTTTGGGGAAGCCTCTTGGCTCCAACACCCCCAACCCTGGGAGGTTGAGACAGGGGATGCAGTGGTTCCCCCCATGGCAGGGGATTCCTCTCCATGGAGCTGCAAATCCCAGGTGGGTTGTGAAATTTCCACAGCATTGCTCTAACCTGGGTTCTTTCAGCTCCAAAATAATAATAATAATAAAAAAAAAAAAATTAAAAAATAGTTGTCTGGGGATGGGGATGAGTTCCCTCTCTTTAAAGCCAAATGGGTGCTGCTGAAACACCAAAGTGCTTCATCAGCATCACCCAGCAGGGCTCCAGCACCCTTCCCTCCTCATGGCAACAAAATGTGATGGAAACATGAAATGGAAGAAGTGGGAAAATGCTCCCTGAATCCTGATTTGGTTTTCTTCTTCTTGAGAGGAAAAAAAAAAATAAAAAATAATAAAAAAGGAAAGAAGGACCCAGGGCAAAAATGCATCTGGGGATGAGGGAGGGACAGAAATTTGCTGAAAGGCAGAAGGATCATTAGAGACCAGCTGGAGCAGCAAGGAGAGCCACAGGAAGGGCACAAGGAGGGTGGCATTTACCTACAATCCAGGGCAGCTCAGGAGAGGTCTTCACACCTGGGCACGGCAACTGTCACAACACAATGCAACTAAACCAGCAGACATGGAGAAATAAAGATGAAAAGAAGAGCATGTACACACAGAGAGAACAAAACAAAACAAAACAATAAGGAAATTAAAATCGAGTCAAAAAGAAATACACACAGAAAAATAAAAAAATCAAACAACAAAAGAGAAAAACTCCAAAGGAAAAAAAAAATCCCTTAAGAGCTTTTGAACTCAATTTTTTTTCAACTGAAAAGAATAAATAAAATAAAATACGAACTAAATACCCAGGTAACAAAACTAAATATGGACACAGTGGCACCATGAAGGCAGGAGTGGAAGAGGGAGGCTGGAGAGCAGGTACCTGTACATGGGGACAGTGACCGTGCGCTCGTAGTACTGCCAGGTGGAGTGCAGGTCTGTCCTGGACAGGTTGGTGGCATAAAATCTCCAAGCTGCCTGTAAAGGAGAGACGAGGGATGGATGGTAGAGCCAAGCATCCCACTCCACCCTCACTTCCCCCAAAACACAGAGTTCTCCCTCTGGTTTCTCCGGGATGGAGCATTTTGCCTCCTCCTTGGTTTCAAGACACTCCGTGGGAGCCCAGGTGGAAGTGCTGTGGGTCCCAGGAGTTTGCTGGGTGAGGTCAGGGATGAAGAGGGTGTTGTTTGGAAGCTAAATGTGGAACTCAATGAGGGGAATGTCAAATGTCAAATGAGTCTAATTTGAAACCCCCAAGGACAGCCTTCTGCACAGGCAGCTGTTATCCCAAGGAAAATGCTCCCAATTGTAACATTCTGTCAGGATAAATATTCTCTTCTGGGAAAAAAAAAAAACAACAAAGGTTGGGTGAAAACAGGCTGTCCTAATGAATTTATCTTGCTGCACTGGGCTGGGTTTTGTTCCTCCTCTCCCCCAGCTTGCCCACCACATATGCTGTTTTCCCATGGCTGATTTCCTGGCATTTATTCCCAGACAAAACCAGTCACCAGCTGCTGTCTCACACCTCACACACACAGCCTTCATTTTTCACCTGCCTGTCTCCTACCCTACATCTAAAAGCCTACAAATCCCCCCAAAAAAGAGGATGAGGCCACCCCTAGGGGTCCCTGGACGTGCCCCTCACCTGAATCAGGCCTGCTGCCGGGTTTCTCCTCTTCTCAAAGTGTTTTTGTCGATGCTGCTCTTGAACTTTCAGAGCAAACCCTGAGCCCAAGATGCCCTGGAGAAGAAAATGAGAATATGAGGTCAGTAAAGCATTAGTTTTCACTACAAAAGTGACTTTCCCCTCCCAAGTTTTGTTCTGGCTCATATATTGGGGGAAGGATGAAGAGCTCTGGCAGCCACGCTCCCCACGAAGGGGCACAGTGCTGGTGCTCACTGGAATTGCTGTTTTTACCAAAAAACTACCTCCAGCCAGCAGCTAAAATACAATATAACCCCCGGGCTGGCACCCAGCAAATTATCCCCATAGGGGGAACTCAGATCCCTGCAATGAACGAAACCCACTGCAAGAGGGATGGGGGGAATTTGCTGAAATGGTGTAATCCCCCCTGGGAACAGCCCCTGGCTGGAAACACCAGGGTTTCCCTTCAATGGACACCAATGCAGAGCCAAGTCTAGGAGTTCCCATCCATTCCCATAGTGCCAAGCAGTGGATATTCACATGGGGTTTGTTCTTTTCTCCCCCCCTTCCTCTTTTTTTTTTTCTTTTGGGACTCAAAAGCACCAGGGCATTGGCAGGGTATAGGAGAGGAAGGAGAGGAAGGAGAGGAAGGAGAGGAAGGAGAGGAAGGAGAGGAAGGAGAGGAAGGAGAGGAAGGAGAGGAAGGAGAGGAAGGAGAGGAAGGAGAGGAAGGAGAGGAAGGAGAGGAAGGAGAGGAAGGAGAGGAAGGAGAGGAAGGAGAGGAAGGAGAGGAAGGAGAGGAAGGAGAGGAAGGAGAGGAAGGAGAGGAAGGAGAGGAAGGAGAGGAAGGAGAGGAAGGAGAGGAAGGAGAGGAAGGAGAGGAAGGAGAGGAAGGAGAGGAAGGAGAGGAAGGAGAGGAAGGAGAGGAAGGAGAGGAGGAGAGGAAGGAGAGGAAGGAGAGGAAGGAGAGGAAGGAGAGGAAGGAGAGGAAGGAGAGGAAGGAGAGGAAGGAGAGGAAGGAGAGGAAGGAGAGGAAGGAGAGGAAGGAGAGGAAGGAGAGGAAGGAGAGGAAGGAGAGGAAGGAGAGGAAGGAGAGGAAGGAGAGGAAGGAGAGGAAGGGTGGAACTGTTGCCACCTGCTCCCAGGGATGGGGACAGAGCACAGGTGAGCTCAGCACCCCCCAGCATCACCCTACAACCCCTACTTACAGCAGGGAGGGCAAAGAAGGAGACCCCAATGAGGGTGAAGGTCGCTGCCAGCAGTCGCCCGTTCCAGGTCTGGGGGTATTTGTCCCCATAGCCAATGGTGGTGAGAGTGATCTGCAGGGAGCAGAACCTTGAAACTAAAAGAACACAGCCAAAATTCCCCCTACATTAGAGGGGGACACACGAGGGGGATCAGGTGGAGGTGGAGTTTGGGTATCCCAGGAGGATCTCAGCAGTTCAGGATGGAGAGGGAATGTTTGCAAGGGGCTGTGGTGATAGGAGGAAGGGCAAGGGCTTTAAATTAGAGGAAATTTAGATTGGATTTTAGGAAAAAGGTCTTTAACCATGAGGGCAGTGGAAAAACAGCAGAGGTTGCCCAGGGAGGTGGTTGAGATATTCAAGGTGAGGTTTGAAGAGGCTCTGAGCATCCTGATCTGGTTGGGGGCTGTCCCTGCTGACTGAGCCCTTGAGAGATCCCTTCCAACCCCAATTATTCTGTGATCCTACATGGGATGGGCACCTCGGTAGGAAGCAGGGATGCCCTGACCCCTGGAACATTCTCCCTGCTCCCCACCCTGGGTTTTCACACCAGTCAGGAGGATTTTCATGCCTTCAGCTGACACAGGGAGAGAGCTGCCATCTGGTGCAGAGACGTGCAGCAGCTCAGAGCCTCCCCTGGGAGCCTTCAGCAGGAAAAAGGAGCAGGCACAGTCCCTTTTGGCATCTCAAGGAAGAAGGCAGAGCTGTTTGCATGCATAAAGAGCTGATGCTGCTTATTCCCAACCTTCCCAGCTGTGCCCAGGAGCCCCTATCCCTTCCTATTGAAACCCCAGCACATTATCCTGGCAGGGGGGTTGATGGCTGCTTCATACAACCTCAGCTCAGGATGTTTATTCCCTTCTTCAGTATCATTGCAATGCACCCAGAGAGGGCTGGCAAGTTGCTGAGTGTGTTTTGGAGAAGAGAGACTTTTTTGGAGACCAAAAAAATAAAGAAAATTAAAAAAAAATTCCTTCAAACTGCAGAAAAAGACACAAAGGACACAATGTCCCTATCCATGGATATGCTGGAAATGCTGGGTACCCCCCAAGGCTTCCAAAATGATTTAGAGAGCCCAGAACTTGTGGGACAAGTTGGTGGGACTGGGAATTGGGAATTCTTTGAGATTTCTGCCCACTAGATCCCAAAATTCCCTCTACCAACTGGAAAGCTGTCTCCATCCCACAGCCTCCATGGACAGAGCTGGCCCTGGGGACAGGAGATGCCACGGTGCTGCTGTGGCTTTGGAAACCTCAGGCTTTCAATTTGGAAGAAAATGACTTTTACAGAAATGGAAGTAGGAGCCCAAAGCTCTGTTTAATTGGACCCACTAAAAGCCCTATCAATTAGATGTCATTTGGGCAAAGTGGTTAGAAAATGCAGCCCCATGGCTACTCCTTACTGAAACAAAGTCAAGGCAACATAAAACTCACTCTATGGTCACTGAAAATCTGGCTAAAAGTTGTTTTTAGAGTTTATATTGACCATGCCAAAGATTGGACCCACTAAGATCAGACTGAGGGATGAGTTTCTCAACCTGAAATTTGATTTATTTTGCCCATCTCAACACCTACCTGTACTAAAGCCATGAGCTGGACAATGACAAAACTTGTTTATTTTAACAAAGCCCAAATTTTACTCTGAGCATCAGTTGCAAAACAGCCCAGAGCATCTCCACAGCTTGTAACAGGGGGAGAAAATCCTATTTCAAAGGTTCCCTCTGAAGGGATAAATCTGCACATGGTTCTAAGCTGTCACTTTTTCCTGGGTGTTATTTTTCTGGTTCTGCCAACCTGGGCTTTGTTTTGATTTCTCTGTCACTGCTTCTTTGCCTTTGTTGGAGCAGAGGAGCTGTTATTGGGGTTTGATCAGATCTGGGACTTTCATTACATGCTTTGTAATCGAGGCCAAACCAGCACCACAGGAGAACAATAACCCAAGGAGATTAAAACCTCATTAATTCTCTTTGTTAATCGGGTAATCCAATAATTCACACGCCTGCAGAGCAAACTAAAAGTAGTGCCCTTTCCTCCTTTGTCAGCAAAGCTGTGAGAAGGGGAGAGCTTTCAGCCCTGAAGCCTTGCTGGTGTTTAGACCCTATTAATTTTCCAACAAATTCACTCCAACGTGGTTAACAGCACATTGCCCAAGTAGCATTTTAAATAATTAAAGGGCAAAAATTGATGATCAAAGCACCCAGTAGCATGAGGTCTTTACTCAACCTGCCTCTTCTCTCCTGACAGACCTAAATCCCATGGCTGAGAGCACACAAATTCCCATTTTCCTCACTGGTCCAGCTCATTCAAGACAAAACACAACCCCCTAACATTTCTTTTTTTCCCAAGGTTGTTTTTTTGGTTTTTTTTTTAAGGAAAAAAAAAGAGCTAAATGGAGCAGCTCGAACCCATTTAATCAAAACGTTAAACTAAGCACTTCCTAAGTCGATTCCTTGCCTAAGTGATAGAAGATGGAGGGTTAATGGACATTTTATTTTAATAACCAGCAGCTGTTCTAGAATTACTTACCAGACCCCACCAGAGTGCATCTGCGTACGTATCAAAGTGCTCATTTTCTCCTTTCTCGGCCAAGTACACCAGGAAAGAGGCCAGAATGAGGCAGAGGAAGCCAATATACCAAGCAGTAATCAGCTCCTGCAGGATCATTAAGGGAGAGAAGAGAATAATTGCAGCCTTGGAGCACATCTCCAAGAGCTCAGGGACTTGGTTGCGGTGGGATCGGAATTTTCCTTGGTATTTATTTAGGTTTTGGGTGGTGCCACTTTTTGAGGTGGCCTGGTGGTGGCCCTGCCATGCATGTCCCCATCCCAAAGACTCCATGATCTAAACAGGGACAGAAAATGGAGGAGGAAAGGGAGTGTTGATAGCTGTTACTTCAAGATGTGAAACTGAGATTAAAAAAAAAAATCTCCCCAGTTGACACGGGGAAGTTGGGTTAATACTGGAATGGGAATCCTTAAATCCCTGGAGGCTCTTTTTAGGGAAAGTCCCTTCCCCAACTGAGCAGAAGCTAAAGCCAGAGTCTGAATAGAATTTCAGAAAAGTTTTAATTCAGAATTCACAGGAATAATTGGGTTTGGATGAAGTTAATTCACGGGCTGGCAAAAGAGACCCATGAATTCCCAGTTTTTACCCAGTTCTGGATAAGCCAGCTAAGCTTCTCAAAAGAAAAAGTCCAGGAAACAGGAAAACTATTAAATCCACAGATTCAGCAGCAAGAAACCAAAGTGATCACCCAAATCTTCCCCAGCTGAAGCAAGGCCAAGGTGCCTTAAACCAGGGATCAGCTGGGAAGAAGAACCTTGCACAGCAACTGTGGCTGCTGCTGGCAGGATGCTCCCAGAAACACATCCACTGGGAAGCAAGCATCCTGGACAAGCAGCTCCTAACCCCATCTGTGCTTAATGAGGCTGCTGGCTAATTGCTAATGAGCTTTATCAGCATGCAAGTGGTGGCAATGACAGTCAGAATGCTCCTTACAAACATCTCAATGTCTCCATCACCCTCATGTCCCTGCCTTTGCACATCCCACCGTGTCACCCTCTGGTGCCTTGCCAACCTTCCCAGGCCTGGGAGATGTTCAGGGTGGAAAACTGACCCCAAGTGGTGCCTCTGGTGGGAAGAAACACGAAGAACAACTCAAAACACCCCCGTGGAGCTCGCTCACTCACCCACCTTACTGTGTGCATAGACCACAGAGCCCAAGAGCTTCCAGGTGCCTCCCCGCCGGTCCATACGGATCATCCGCAGGATCTGCAGGAATCTCAAGCTCCTGAGTGCTGAGGTGGCAAAGACATTCCCTTGGGATCCTGCTGCCAGCACGGCGATGGATGCGATCAACACCATGATGTCTGCATGGACAGAGGGCAGAGAAAGCTGGATATATGCTCCTGAACCCATAACCAAAGCCCAGCAGCATAAAGCTCGGTGGGAAAGGGGTCTTGGGGTCTTGGGTGGGGTCTATCTGGTGCTGGAAGCAGAAATCTTAAAATGGGGGAGAGGAACCACTATGAATCTTATGGAAACATCCTGCTTTCCTTCTCCATACTCATCCTCCCCATAAAAAGTGTGCTAAACACCCCAAAGCCTGAAGTCTGATATGATTCAGAGTTAACATGACCAAACTGGATTAAATCCTGCCCCTTTTTCAGCAGCCACAGTTCCCCTTTCCCCAGAGCTGTCTAGAGGTGTGAATTTCCCCATCTAAATTGGGAACAAAAGTCTAAAGGTCCATGAGAGCAATCTCAGGGTGCTCAGAGATGTAGGGAAGACCAAGAAAAATAGCCATGCCCTATGTAGCTCAAATTCAAAGACCCTGTAAAACCTCTCTCCTCCCCAGTTCTCTGAGCCAAAAGCCTAGGAGTGCTTTTTCAGTGGAATAAACTAAAATCCTCCTTCCAACCATAGCCAGCCCCTGGACATCAAAAAAGCAGATTCTGTAGGGAATGGCACAGCTTCTGCCTGCTCCTTACCCCATTAAAAAAAAACTCCTGTGCACAGATGGCCCCTTCCACAAGGGGATTGCTGAGTACTTTCTAACCCAGAATTAATTAAGTCTCACAACTCCCTTGGGAGGCTGCTCAGCAGCACCAGAGGAGGCGAAGTGAGACACAGAGCTCCAACAACTCGTGAGTGATCTGGGGTTGAGGTTGGACACAGGATCCCACCTCCTACCCTCAGCCTTTCCCAGCTAAACTCCCTCCTTTCCTGCAGCTTTTGGGGCACACAGGGCAATGGGATGGCTCCCAGGTCTGCAGAAAACCAAGTGGGCTTTGAGGGCAACACCAGGAACCACTTCCATGGATGAAGACACCTTCTGCCTTTATCCTTTCCCTTCTTTCAGTTCAGGAAGGAGATTGAGGTGCTGGAGCAGGTCCAGAGAAGAGCTGGAGAAGAGGATGCTCAGGGGAGACCTCATCACTCCCTACAACTCCCTGAAAGGAGCTTGGAGCCAGGGGGGAGTTGGGCTCTTTTCCCAGGCAGGTATCAGTAAGACAAGAGGGTTAAGCTCTGCCAGGGGAGAGTTAGGTTGGATATTAGGAAAAAATTCTTTCCAGAGAGGGTGATCAGGCATTGGGATGGGTGGGGAGGTGGCGGATTCTCCATCCCTGGAGGTTTTTATGGCACTCAGTTCTCAGCACAGGGACAGTGGATTAAGGGTTGGACTTGATGACCTCCGAGGTCCTTTCCAATCCGGATGACTCTGTGATTCTCAAGGTAACCACCCATCAGCTGAGGATCAGCCCCCCCAAAAAGCACAGAAGAAAGCAAAGCACTGCGCAAGGAAGAGATCCCAATATTCATTTTGGTTTGAGCAACCCCCAGCAGGAGCTCAGGGCTTACCAATGACACAGAAAGGCTTGCGGGCAAATTTTAACCTTCCCCTCCAGCCCCGGTAGCGGCAGCAGCACCCAGCAGCCCAGATCCTCACAAAGTATTCCACCCCAAACACCACAATGGTGACAATTTCCTGCAAAGGAGAGACAAGGTGGTTAGTCAAGAAAGAAACAAGACGGAGAGGAAAACTCCAGAATCAAATACAAACCCACAAAGTCAGCTCTGTGCACCTGGGAGTAGCACCCAGTGGTCTGCACCCTTCTATGGGGAGCCCAGGATTGGAAGGGTTATCAGATTCTGCTCAGGGTGGTGGTGGAGTCACCATCCCTGGAGGGGTTCAAAAAATGCACATCAGGTCATGGTTTGGTTGGCACAGTTGTGTTGGGTGCATGGTTGAACTTGATGATCTTGGAGGTTTGTCTAACCTTGATTATTCTGGCTCCTCACACTTGGATTTTTATCCTTGCCCTCCTGGGGGTGATGCAAATCCTAACCATGAGCTAGGTTGTTACACTTTGTTTTGTGTTTGTGTCCACCAGCAGAGAGCTGCCCAGGACCTGCTTATCCCCCAGCCAGGTCTCCCAGGACCTTATTAGGTTAAATATCAACCCTCTCCTGAAAGAGCAGAGATGGGAATCACTGGCTCCTCCATCCTCGGACTCTTTGCAGAAGATCTGAGCTTTTTCCCTAGAAAACTGGATTGGTTGTCCCCATCTTTTCCCCTAGAAAACTGGGTTGTTTGTCCCCATCTTTTCCCCTAGAAAACTGGATTGATTGTCCCCATCTTTTCCCCTAGACAACTGGACTGGTTGTCCCCATCTGCTGGGTTGCCTGGTGGAGATCCTCCATCCACCCCTTGCTGCCAAGCAACCACACAGACACCACACATCGTGGTTCCTTCCATCACCATCCAAACTCCCTTTCCCTTCTCTCCAATTGTTCCAGTAGCAACTTTTACCCCAGCTTCCCCATCTGGCAAACCTAGCAAAGCCCTCATAAGCCCACGGTGTTTTTGATGCTGATGTAGGACAGAAGAAGACAACAAAAAGAAAGGAGATGCCCAAAGCTGGCAGCACCGTGCTGGTGTGAGGGGGATCTCTGCCTGCTCCTGCTGGGCACAGTGTCAGTGTGAGGGATTCTGGGCTGTTTAAGGAACAAAACTCTGCAAGCTTGATGTCAGATCAAACTTTGCAGGGATGTTGTAGGGTGGGAGAGGTGGAAGCTCCATGGGTGTTCCCTGTGCAGTTTTGAAGGCTGGGAGCTGGGGGACATCAGCAGCTGGGCTCAATCTCACTGCTCTGCTGTGCAACTGAAGATAAAAATAGGAGGAAAAAGAAAAAGTTTGGGAAGAAATATTCTGAAAAGGTCCTTATAAATATTTTTAGTTTGTTCTAGATTTCTCCTTTTCACACCTTCCCTATTTTTAACCCCCAGGTCTCAGCGGTCTCCACCTCCCAAGCAAGAGTTCAAACTCTTGTCCCAGTTAAACACCCCCCAACACCTCAGGTTTTTGGGTGGTTTTTGACTTTTAATGCCTCACTGGTTATTTATTTGCAATCCTCCACTTACCAGGATGTAAAGGGCTCCTTCTGAGCTGTTCTGGTACTCATCAATGGTTGAAAAGACAGACAGCACCAGGCAGGAGAAAACTAGTAGAAAACTAGGGAACAGAAAAAGAAAGGATGAAGAGAGAGAGAGGGAATGTCAGTCTCCAGAGCAGGAGTTCTTCACATTAGCTCAAATTAATCCAGAGAGCATTTTTGGACATATTTACTCTTCTGAAGCTAAAACACTGAGTAATAAATGCTCTAAATTAAACAACTGAGCAGTCAGGTGTGAAAGGATCCACTGGACTGTTCCCAGCTTGGCCTGTGCCAACCCAATTTCTCTCCCAGCAGCTCTGATAACCCTCCTGACATTATCTCCCCAAGCAGCTCTCAGCTCTTAACCACAGCATTCCAAGAAGCAGGGAAATGAGCAGGGAAAAAACTCCTTTATGAACATACGAGGTGAACCAGATGAACACAAACCCAGAGCAAACCCCCCTGATGCTCTGCACCTGCATTTTCTTCCCCAAAAGCTGACACAGGAGTGGGGCTGCACTTCTCATCCTTGGCCATCCATTTGGGATGGATTTATTGGTGTCTTTTTAGGCAGGTACTCCAGATTAATCCTCTACTACCTGGAAAAGCTGGAAACTTCCCAGCTTTGTTGTAGCATCACCAGGAGGTGGATGTTTTTTTGGGGCAAGGCATAGGATCGAGCAAGGGTTTGATCCAGTCCAAGGATGGGGTCTTTAATAGGTCTGCTCATTAAATAGGTTTGGGGTCTTTTAATAGGGTGCCCAGAGAAGCTGTGGCTGCCCCATCCCTGGCAATGGATGGGGCTTGGAGCAACCTGGGCTGGTGGGAGGTGTCCCTGCCCATGGCAGGGGGTTGGAACCAGATCTTAAAGGTTCCTTCCAACCCAAACCAGTCTGGAATCCTCTGATCTTGGTGGTGTGAGGACCTTGGTACAAAGCCAGGGCCACTTATCCTGGAGGATGGAGCTGGGCTGGCATCCCAGCCCCACAAGGACACAAAGGAGCTTGAGGGACCCAGCTCTGATATCAACTCTTTCAGCCTCTTATTTTTATCATGAAAATGAGAAGGGATTCTCAAGACCCCCTTCCATGGGGCACCCAAGTCTTGCTGCCACCTCCTTCTAGGGGCTGTCCCCCCAGCCTGACACCCCCAGGCTGTCCCCACCAAAGCTGCTTCCCCTGAGATTTGTTTTTTTTTTCCAGGTCTGCAAAGCCAAAAGGCACAAACTGCAAGGCAGGAGCTCAGCTCCCCACCTGAGTCTGCAGCTCCAGCGTCCTGCTGCAGGTTTCCTTCCCCCCCAACCCTGCCTGCTGCTTGCTCAAACAAAAGGAGAGGAATTAATTTACTCAAGATTGATTTACTGATACAATAAAGTAGGGCAGTGCAGGGAGAAACTAAAAGCTGCATTCTGTAAAAGCATTAAATAATTCATCTGTCTGGCTTTGCCTCACATTCCTACAAACTGCAGCTTGAATATTTATAAGGCTGAGTTCAGCTTGGGGGGGGTTGAGGGCTGCTCCTTGCTGCTCTACAAAAAAGAAAAAGGAGTTTTCCCTCCACTGGGTCGTGCTTGGGGCTTTGCCTTGACCATTAATGTCCCAGTAACCAGGAAAAAATGGGGGGATTTGCAGCATTTCTTTGAACCAGAGGCTGAAGCATCCCTGTCTGCTGGGGGTAAGGGACCAGCAGAGCCATCTCAGCAAAGGCTGAGCTTTGGCAGCAGCCAGATGAATTCAGCACAGACCAGATAAGGACAACTGCCTGATTTCTCACTGCAAATTTCCTCTCCTCACACTGAGCCTGGGATCTGGAGCCTTGAATATAAAAACATCCCCTGCCATCCCACACATGAGGTCCTTCGATGTCTTCTCTGGCTCTCCCTTCCCCCTCTCCAAGATGGTCTTTTCAAAGCTTTGCCATAAAAATGCCAACCACAACCTGCCCTGCAGCCAAACAGGCTCCATCCATCCCTGCATCACCCAAATTGCCTGGGCCAGGTGCTGGAAGGGGAAGGAGCAGAGCCCTGTGCTGCTGGAGGGAAATAGCTTGAGGGATGCAGATTTTTCTGCAGACTCTTATGTTGGAATGAGAAACAAATGAATAATTAAAGAAGGAATGAATAAAAAAAAAAAAAAAAAATGAGCACCACTTCAGATTGATCCAGAATGAAGCCACACACTCCACCAAGGAGCCTCAGCAGGGACAAATGCCACAAGAAAGAGGATTCCTGGATTCCTGTATGCCAGATTTGGCACTCGACATCTATTCATGGGGCTGAGAAATCACTTTATCACTTTGAATCCCAGGGGTGGGTTGTGCAAGCAGTGGTTATGTAGGGAGAGCCAGGGCAGGTCTGGGTGCTACTGGGGCAGGGAGATACCTGGGCATCCCACCCAGGGCAGGTCTGGGTGCTACTGGGGCAGGGGGATACCTGGGCATCCCACCCAGGGCAAGTCTGGGTGCTACTGGGGCAGGGGGATACCTGGATACCCCCCCCCCAGAGCAGGTCTGGGTGCTGCTGGGGCAGGGGGATACCTGGGCATCCCACCCAGGGCAAGTCTGGGTGCTACTGGGGCAGGGGGATACCTGGGCATCCCACCCAGGGCAGGTCTGGGTGCTGCTCCTGCCCTTCCTGACCACATCCCTGCAGCACAACCCTTCCCCTCAGCTCCCTGGGGCCAGTTCATTGCTGCTGCTGCTGTAATTTTGGTTCTGTGCTCCCCAGGGCTCTCAATGCCCAGGAGCCCCAACGCAGATCCTGCCAGCATTAATTACAGCAGTGCTGAGCAGCAGAGGGAAGGAGAAACAGGGGAACTTCCTGGCCAAACCCCACATGGACCAAAAAATCTCCCATCTCAGTCCCCATGAGGGACCTTCAGGCACTGGGTAAGAAATGGTCCCTGGCAGCATGGGGGGCAGGCACTGGTTCATCACAGGATGAGCTGGACAAGCATCCCAAACAGCTGTGTGCTGCTCCACAGCATCCCTGCTCGACCCTGTGGTCCATGAACCTCTTGGGAGGCTGTAAAAGGAGTCTGAGAATGAAACCTTCCTGCCAGGAAACTGAATTCAGGGGCTTGGGGTTTGTATGGCTCCTGGGAGGCTCTGAAGGATCTGCAGAACCCCAACAGAGAGGGATTGGGAGGAAAAAGGTGGGAGCTTTGCCCACAGCAGAGATGGGGTGTGTGTCCCCTCCATGGGAGCTCAGGAAGGGCAGAGGGGAACTGGGACTCTGCTTTAATTCCACCTAATCGACCCAGACAGTAGAGGAAAGGGCTCTGGATAGTAATGGATAACTTGGGAAAGAGAAACAGGCCAATAAGTAGTGGAGAGGTTGGGATGAATCTAATTTTTAAAGCTCCACAGCTATTCAAAGCAAATTACATCTGCTGCTTGACTCTGGTTAATGTTAATGTGCAATAAGGAACATTAACTATGTCCCTTCTAATGATTTTTTCCATTAAAGATGCCAATTCTGCTTAGAGCTTTGGAGAAGACAAGATTCTCCTGAGCAGACAGGAGCTGAGCATCCTGCATCAGCCAGCACCAGGATGCAGAGGGTTCTTTTGGACCACATTCTGCTCCCTGATGCCACAGAGAAAACTGGAGCCTCCTGCGACTGCATCTTCTCCCCCATCACCCATTCCTAGAGACACTCAGCACCTTCTGCTGCTCAGGGCTCCCTTTAGGCTCAGCTGTGCAAATCTGACAGCAGATAAAACCTCCAAGTCCTCCAAAGCCTGGCTTTACAGCCAAAGGTTATGTTGACTTGGAGCATCCGTGCAAGCTCCTTATTACAAGTCATAAATCCCAGGAGAAAATCTACATATCTAGGATGCATATTGCACTGTGCTGCAGGTGAGCAAGAGAAAAAGCAATGACTGAACTCTACACCCCCAAAAAAAAAATTAATTAAAATTACTTGAAACAGGAAAGATCCTTTTTTTCCTTTTTTTTTTTTTTTTTTTCCTTAAAGTACATGACAGAACCATCATAAGTTTTTCAATTAATAATCCAATTTGCCTTCCAAAAGAAACCCCCTTGGAATCTACTCAGCTATTTACACAATAATTTAAAAAGACTTTTACATTTGCTGACATGCAAACCTTGGGCTTCTTTTCCTGGAGCACCAGTGGAATAATTAAAACCTGGATGGGATGGATCCAAGACAAGGAGGTGGCACCAGCTTGTAACAAGCCACAGTGCTTGTCACACACTCCACTGGCTTTCCCTGGAATTAGGGAAGGGAATTAATGAATTGTTTAATTAGAGCAAAGGGAAAGGCAGGGATATTTTCCCACAGCCATTTGAGAGCTCCGTGATGGAAACCAACTCAAAATACTTCAAATGCTTAAAAATTACTTTAGGGTTATGATGCTTTGCTTACACCCCCAAAGAAAATAAAATAAAACCAAACTGCTGATGGACAATCCATCCATAATCCCAGCAATCCCCCTCTGGAAAAGACAAGTTTTCAAGTCTTTAAAACATCAGTGTAAATCAAAAGCCCTGAAAATGCAGGAGTGGCCACAAAGCAAGAGGCAAGGACAAAACATCCAGACCCAAGAGAACCAGAGCTTGTCAAAGGACACTCAAAGCCTCATCCAAGAGGAATAAATATTCCTCTGAATATTCAGCTCCACTGAATCAGAAGCAAAACTCTGATCATTCCAGGAGTAAATCAGTCTCATTGCACCTATCCTTAGCCAGGAGCATCTTTACTCATGCACACAGTCCTGCTCCAACGTGCAACCCAGTTACTCATTCCCAAAGCTAAACATAAGCAGAAATGCCTCACTCTGGGTTTCCACAAACCTCAGCATCAGCCAAAGTCATTTCCCAAGGCGACTTCTGTCACACACAGAGCTGAAAATAGAAGCAGGGAGTCCTGCCTTTCGGTCCTGTGCCTTAACAAATGCTCTCCTTTCCCAAAATAGCTCCTGATGGTGTCTCATTCCCTTCAGGTTGGGCCATGCCCAGCTCTGGGAGGTGGGAATTAATCAGGCTACAGAGAAGCAGGTCTTGGAGACCTGAAAGAAACTGTGTGATAGGGGTGACACCAGGATGGGAAGGCAAATGAGGTTTGTTTTCTCCTCACTCAACCCTGTTGCAACAACATCACCCAAAAAACCCCAGGACATTCCCCTGGATACCTTGCAAGGATGCAGCAAACCTCTTCCCCTTGCTGTGACAGCAAGGTGGCACAACCAAGTCACAAAAAACCCCCAAAACTCTCCTTTTTCCCCCCATTCCCTCTAGTCTGAGCTGAAAAAAAAGAATTAAAGCAGGATATGGGTTCACATATATTTTCTCTGATATCCAGTTCTGAAATCAGGTCCAACTCCAAGAGCTCCTTCAGCCCTTCCCTCTTGCTTATAACAGAGGGAGCAGAATCAGCAGCATCAGCCCCGAGTGCCCAGAGCCAGAATCCTGCCCTGACCCCAGGAACTGCCTGGATTCCAGCATCTCCACACTTCCAGGCAGGAGTCAGCTTAAGAGCTTTTCTGGACTGAAGCCTCAAAGAAAAAAACCCAGCTGGAAAGAGCAGGGACTGGAGATCATAGAATCATAGAATGGGCTGGGTTGGAAGGGACCTCAGAGATCATCAAGTCCAACCCTTGATCCACTCCCGCTGCAGTTCCCAGCCCATGGCACTCAGTGCCACATCCAGGCTCTTTGGAAAGATCTCCAGACACGGAGAATCCACTACTTCCCTGGGCAGCCCATTCCAATGCCTGATCACCCTCTCCAGAAAGAAATTCTTTCTCATCTCCAACCTAAACCTCCCCTGGCACAACTTGAGACCCTGCCCTCTTGTCTTGCTGAGAGTTGCCTGGGAAAAGAGCCCAACCCCCCCCTGGCTCCAACCTCCTTTCAGGAGTTGTAGAGAGTGATGAGGTCTCCCCTGAGCCTCCTCTTCTCCAGCCTCAACACCCCCAGCTCCCTCAGCCTCTCCTCACAGGATCTGTGCTGGATCCCTTCACCAGCCCAGTTGCCTCCTTTGGACCTGCTCCAGCACCTCAATCTCCTTCCTGAGCTGAGGGGCCCAGAACTGGACACAGGACTCAAGCTGTGGCCTCACCAGGGCTGAGCACAGGGGCAGAATCACTTCCTTCTCCATGCAGGAGATGAGCACTTACAGCAGGAAAGAGGGTTAAATTTAAGGAATAAGTTGGGGTTTTTTTTGGTTTGGGTTTTTTTTCAGGCTGGCTCTAATAATTTAAATTACTCAACACAGAATAAAAGCCTTATTAATAAAGAAATTCTAGCCCAAGTGTTCTTTTTTTTTTGTCCTCATCCAACATGAATCCCTGGGAACCATTTGCCTGTGTTCCCCCACAGCTGCAGAGGAGTCAGAGGTCTGGAGGAAAAAAAATCAAAATATCAGTCAGCCCCATGCACCCAAAGAGTCAGATTCTGCTGCAACTCAGCACTGCTGGGCTGAGCTTTTTACTTAAAAAAAAAAAAACCACCAAAAAACAACTTATTGGGGAAATATCTATTCCTGCAGCTGCAGCTCATGGCAGAGAACCCTGAAGACCACAGTACATTTATGGCACATAAAATATTGGAAATTTCAGTAATTCTTCTGTGCAGGCATTTACTCAGAGCACATCCATTGATTGCAACGGGAGGGAAAGTTGCTGTCTCATGCAATCCCTGTGTTATTCAGCTGGAAATCTGAGCACTGCCTTTGTTCCATCCCACAAGGTATTCCCCCAAAAAGAGCCTCAGCTTCCTCCCTACCTGAGAAATCACTGCTCATGACTACAGGGATATAAATCATCCCAAGCTCACCTTTATTTTTATATGAACATCAAGTTATTGCTGGTTTTTAAAGGGTAAAGCCTTGAGAAAAAGAAAGGAAATGAATTTTAAAAGCCTCCTGCATGGTTGGAGGAAGAAAGAAACCTCTTGTTGAGGTCAAGCTGCTTTGACTGACCTAGGCAAACCACTTGACTTTACCAAGCCCTAAAACTGGGTTAAAAGCAAGCTGTCCCTGTAAAGTGTAATGCTGCATCTCAACTAAACATTCCTCGAGGGACTGGGATATACAAAAATAGGCTCTGGGCTAATTGCAGATAGGGAGATTGTCTCCAACTGCAGAGGGCTGGTTCAGGAGACAGGAATAGAGCTGCTTTTGCACAGCTCTGTCCCAGAAGCAGCAGTTCAGCTGGAGCCAGAAGTTTCCTGCCCATGAAGGACAAGCTCTGGCTCTCCCTGAGCCTTCAGCTTTCCTGTCACCAACTTTGCAGGGGTTTTATATACATATATACCAAGAATTTCAGATGCCTTAACACAAGCATCCTTGCTGAGAGCATCCCCAGGAGCTGCTGCCACAGAGACCAAGTGGCTCCCAGCAGCCACATGAACCAGCCCAGACCCATGGCAGGCTAAAAACCCTAAAAACTGCCTTTTTAAAAAAAAAAAAAATCTCACTTGCCCCATGCCTCAAGCCCATGGTTGATGCTTCTGTAAAAGCAGCAACCCAGAGCTCTGCTCCCAGGCTCCCTCCCAGCTCAGAGGAAAGAACAGCCAAGATCTTGGGTCTATTGGTAATGAGAAGACAAGAATGGGGCTTCTTGGAGCCAGAGGCTAAAGGATAAATGCTGAAGCATAAAATGCCAGTGTTACCAAAGCACTGCTCATTTCATTTCTCAGTTTGTTTAATTAACCAAGTCCTGGGGACAAGAAAAAAAAAAAAAAAAAAGCAGTGTTTGCAAACTGTATAATATGCCAGAGTCAGTAATTTTGCCATCTCTCTAATTTTATTTCTCTTGTCCCTGCTAGAGACCAGGAAGGAGCTCAGAGCCAAGAAGCAGGAGAGCTGCTCCACAGCCTTTTGGTTTTAGCCTCCTGAAAACAGTGACCCCAGGCTGGGTAAAAAAAAATAAAATATGCCCAGGTAACAGGAGTGCTGCAATCATTCCCTCTCTGCAGTTTTCCTCTCACTCACACTGGTGCAAATCAGAAATAACCCCTTCCCTTCCCCCCTCCTCCCCAAAAGAGCTGCACTGCCATGGGAGCAGGGTTGGCTCTGCCAGGTCCAGCCCCTGTGAGGCTTGAGAGACAGAGTCTGGCACACAGGAAAAAATAGAAATAAAATAATTACATCCAACAGGAAGAAATAAAAGGCCTTTAGTCAGCTCTGGAGCTCTGCATCCCTTCCTCACAGCAGCAGAACATCCTCCACCTCCTTGGTGACAAAGGTGGCAGGACATGGCCCTAATGCTGCTCACATCCCTGAAAGTGCAGGGATGGGAATGGTTCTGCTGGAATAGTGCAGAGAGGCAGCTCTGGAGGGGCTGCAGAACAAACCCAGGTCCCCAGGGAGCTCAGGCTTGACAAAGCAGAGCTCTTCAGCCTTAAAAACTTGCTGAACCAGCCAGCTCTGCTGCAGGGAGGGGAGAGCATCACAGCAGCTGCCAGTCAAGCTCTGTGGAACTTCAGCACCAGAACAACTATTTTGGGTCCTCCAGGAGCTGCCACTTACAAGCCCTGGTCCTTTTCCAGCAATTTCCCCTCTCCAGCACTGAAGTTTCCCTGAGCTGCAGCCAGATTTGCCCTGGGGAGATCTTCTACCACCATCCCCCTGGGTGTCTCCTGGGCTTGCAGCAGAGCCAAACCTCCTTGGGACCCCCTCCCCAGCTGCACAGACAGCAGCAGGGCAGCCAGAGCCCAAGCTTCTCCTTCCTCCTGATTAATTAATCCCCAGAGCCAAGAGGCAATTAATCATTTCTGTCCTCCCTTGCTTCTCCCCCAGCATCACTCGCAGGCAGCCAGTGAACAGACAGGTATGGGGGGGGAGAAGAGGTGAAGGGGGGCTCAGCCCCCAGCCCCCCAACTCTCCAGAGCTCTTTCCACAGTAGAGATTGCCTGGAGAGGAGAGGAAGGAGCTGCTCCTGCCAGCAGCAGAAATAAAGCCAACTGCACTTACAATTTAACCTTGATTTGAAGCCTTCCAGGCTGAGCACTTTGGGGGTCTCATGGCAATCAGGGCTGAGCACCCCACTTGGGTGCAGGAATTGAACCTCTCCTGCTATCCTGGCTCCCTAAAGCCATGAGACTGATGCCATCACCCATCTGGCTGCCTCCCTGCCCTTACTCTTTGAACCTGGGGGCCAATTTGAGCCAAATCCACCCAAGTCCACAAGGGTTAGACTTGATGATCTCAGAGGTCCCTTCCAACCCAGCTGATTCTATGGTTCTATGAAGCACAGTGATGGGCAGTGATGCCCATTTTGGTGGGACCAGGACATGCCAGGAAGGCTGGAAAAGCCAAAAGCTCAGAGAAAGCAGCTCCTCTGAGTTCCCCTGCTCAGCAAATGAGAGGTTTGTTCCCTCTCCTGCTTTCCCTGCACCAGTAAACACACCAATAAATAGCAAGCTGCAGGAGGCAGCTGATTGCGTGGTGAAAAGGTGGAAAACATCTAAAAATGATTAAAAGCAGGGAGGAAAACCAGGAGAGCAAGCTGCATATTATGTTCTCAGAGGAGGAGCTGTTCAGCTGGTGAGAAGCAGGGAAGGTTTTGCTGCCCACCCAGCAGCTCCGGGGGATGCTCAGGTCTTTTGTGCAATTCCCTCTTTGCAAAGCTCCCCAAGACTCTTGACATGGGACCACACCAGCTCCACGGCTGGGATGGGATAAGAGCAAGGCCAGGGAGGGAAGCCAGGGATTTTTACAGCTCCCAGGTGACAGGGACAGAGGGCAGGGAGACTTTAAGGCTGAGGCAGGATTATCTCGCTGCCGTTCCAACGCGCCGGTAAATCAAAGTCGATGGGAGCCATATGCTCTGCTGGGAAGCATCCATCTCGTTGCCAGGGAAACATCCTTCCTGTTTAAAATGGCAGGCAAAGGCTTGCAAAAACCTGCTTTTACCTTCCTTTTCCCAGGCACCAGGTCCCCTGGGATCACACTACCCTGCTGGGAGAGCTGCTGCAGCATCACTCGAGAGCTGGGGAAGGGGAAATCAGAGCCAGGCTGACAGCACTGGGACCCTGCTTCCAATTCCCAGGGAGTTCCTGTGGTTTATTCCCAAGGAAGAAATATGAGGGATCACACCTGCATGGGTCACACCAAGCAGGTCTACTCAGGGATGCTGTGGAGCACCCATCTGTGGGGCAAGACACTCCTGGAGCAAGAGAAAACCAGCAGCAGGACCATGGCCTAGGTTACTGCTGCTCAAATCCAGCCTCTTGCAAAGCAGCAGGTTAAAAAGCAAACAAAAAAACCCCAAAAAACCAACTTTCTGGGGCTTCAGGCTCCTAAAAATAATGATAAAGCCATCACTGAGCTCAGCAGCTGGCCCCAGGTCTCCTCCTCCACATCTGCCCATCCTTGCTGCTCCCTCTGAGCAGAAGGTAAAATCATTGCCAAGATCCTTGGCCAGGTGGGAAGGGACCCCCCCCAGGGCACAATCTGTAATCCAGAACCACAGAAGTCCTGGTAAAAAATGCTCTCCAGCTTTTTCATGTTAATGAAGTTGCTGGAGATGTTTTAGAAAGAAGAGACAGAGCAGCACCGATGGGGGTGCTGGGATAGAAAACCAGCCATCCTCTTCCAAAGATGTTCTATGTTTACTCCCAACATCAGCCTCTCATAAAGAAAATAAAAAGGGGGAAAGGGGACAAAACCAAAGTTCTCCTCATTTATTGTAAATTCCACAAGCAGATGAAGCCAATTGTGAAACAGTGTTTTCTGTTCTGATAAGTAACTCTGCTCTAACAACCTTTATAATGGAGACCAGAGACAACATCTAATAATTCAAAGCCCAGGAAGGCCTGGTAGGACAAAGATCCATAAAAAAGTCTCCTTGCCTGCCTGGGAGATGGTTATTCCTGCTGGAGAAGGGAGAGGCTGGGATTGCAGCCCAGGGAGCAGTGATGCTGGGTTACCCTGCAGCCATCCCATGGCACCAAATTCCTCCATATCTCAGGTCCCATACTGGAGAAGAGGGGCAAGGATTCCCCCCAGCACCCAGGGGCAGAGCTGAGGTTAAGCCCAGGACCTGGCCAAGAGCCCCAGCAACCAATAAATCCTTCTAGAGGAGCAGAGAGCCTGGCACAAACCCACTGCACAGCTCACCAAGGGACCAGAGCCAGCAGCAGCATCTCAAGTGACAGAATCCCACACCAGTGACACCAGGATGTACCCAGCACCCCAACCAAGGTCCTCATCCTTCCCCCCACCTCTACCCTATCCCCAGGCAATCCTGAAATCCCTCTCCCTGTCTCCAACTTTGGCTCTAAACCCAGGTGGTGGCAGCAGCAGAGGCTGCAGCACAAATCCTCCCATCAGAGCCGCCTCCTCCTCCCACCCGAGTTGGGAAGGAGTCACCTTCACTTGGTGGCACTGGAGCAAGATGTCCCCAGCCACTCATCAGCCAGCTCCAAGATGGGGCTGTCTGGGAATTATGTCACCAGGCACTGTGACAAGTATCAAATGGCCTTTCCATGCTCCTCTGAGCTCCTTCCTACCTCCTGCTTGGCTCTCAGCCTCCTGAGGGCTCTGTGCTGCTGCTTTTTGGGGACAAAAGTGACAAGAGCAATGAGGGGGTAATAGGCAGTAGTGTATTTTGAGTCAGGGCATCACCATCCTGCTGCTGAACCCAAGCAGGAGCAGCTCTCCATCCATCCTGGTTGTGTAACTCAGGCACCCAGGATGTGCCCTGGGATCACGTTGCCATTCCCTGCAGTCCCACATTCTGTACTCATGAAAGGATGCTCAGGGTTTAGCTTCCTTTCCAGCACATCTCGTGGTTTGTTGTGTTTTTGGGGTTTTTTTTAATTCAGTTTTCCTTGGAAACTGCAAAGAGGAAGCAGGAGGGGAAAAAAAAAAAAAAAAAGATTAATCTTCATTTCATTTCCACTGCTCTTCCAGCAAGTGAAAAATAAGTCAGGCATCACACTGGGGGGTTTGTGCAACCTTGCTGGGCTGCTCCACCAGCCCTGGTTTCAGATGTGGGATGCACATCCCAGCAGCTGGGAATGCCACAGCATGGGCAGGCTTGGCTCTGGCTGCTCTTCCCAACTCACATCCCCCAGGGATGTGGCTACAAGGTAGAGGGACCTCTCTGGCCTCAAAGGGCCAATCCATTGGCTTTATTCCTTTTTCTGGGGTTTTTAATAGCCAGCTGCTCCCACATGGAGTGCAGGTGCTGCCCAGGTGCCAGAGTTCCTGCCTAGGGATGGGTCAAGGCCAGGCAGGGTAAATCCCTATCCTACCACCAGGTCTCCCAGATCTGACAATTCCAAAGCACAGATGGAAGCTTGAGGTTGGGATGTCACCTATTTTTAGCTGCCTACATCCCCATCTCCTGGAAAAAGAAGGACAGACATCAAGTCCTCTCCACTTCTCTTATTCAGGCACTTTGATTCCCTTTTCCTGGACTCCTAACCTCAAATTCTTTTTCCCTTACTAAGGCAGGTTAATCCATCACAATTTACAGCCAAGTTTCAGACCTGCAGGGTGTTATTTATCCCTCACTTAGATGAGAAATCCACTGATTCACAGACTGAGCCTCAGCAGCCCCCTCTGTGCCACAGAACATGATTTGAGATGCTCCCCCCAGCCACCAAGATGCACCGAGGGTTGCAGAGTCAGGGCACAGAGAGGGTTAGAAATCAAACAGGATTTCTGCTGAAGGAAAAAAAAAAAAAAAATCAGCAACAAAAGGTCAATGCAGAAATCCTTCCTGCCCCTCATTAGCTGGTATTGTAAGAGAAGCTGCTGAATAATTGCATTAAAAACATCTCGATGGCAATGGGGAAATATGGAAAAGAAAAAAATTAAATAAAAAAAAAAGGGGGGGGGGGGGGGGGGGAAATAATTCAATGACTGCACAAATTAGACCCAGAGAAAAGGAGAATTTCCTGAGCTCTTTTTCCTTCCCTCCTGGAATAGCCAGAACTAAGAAAGAGGCAACCATAGCCCCGTGCATCCAGTAGCCACAAGGACCAAACCACAAGGTCACATTAACCAAGTTCCTTCAGTGCTGCTGCCGATTAAATGCATCCGTCCCTCAGGCTACAGAGCCAGAGCCTTCCTCAAGTGCCAGCAATTTAGTTCCAGACAGAATGACATGAGGACTTGTCCCTCTGGCTCAGGGTGATGGTTAATTGGGTGTGAAGGCAGCTTTGGGATGAGCACTGCCCTCAGCATGCTGGCTCCTTTGCAGCTCCCCGGAGAGCTGTGATGTGAGGGGCTCCTCTCCTTGCACCCCCAGATTCATCCTGCTTTCTGCAGGGCCACCAAATAAACATGGGATGGGGCTGAAAAGGAGCAGCCCAGGAGAAAGGACCCAGAGAAATTCCTCCAAAGCTGGTAACATCTCCAAGGAACCCATCTCCACGTGCCTGTGGCACCTCCAGCCCCTGCACTGACACTGATCCCACTCAAATCTCTCACCTCCTCTAAAGAAGAAAAATCAAAAGCATCAGCAAAGCAACCTTGGGGGAGAAGAGAAGACAGAAATCCCACTTCCCCCTTGGACACAACCCACCATAGAGCATGAACTTCTCCTGGATATGGACACACACTTTGTCCCTACAAACTGCAGCACCCAGATGGACAAATGTCCCATGCAAACTCCTACCCCTGCTCCTCCAGCCAGGAGAGATGAGATCAGCATCATGAAGGCTCCAAGGGATGGAGCCAGTTGCAGGGTTGGTTTTGCTGCTCATTCAAGTCCAGAGGACTTTAATTTATATGTACAAAGAGAGTCAGGGCAGGATCCAAAAGCGGAAGAGAGAGACACCCACTCCCAGGGAGTGTAACACACACTGCAATAAATAGCTCCCTCCTGAAGGAGATGGCTGGGGAATCTCATCAATCCTTAAAGCACAAATCATTCCTAATGGACCCCTGGAAACTTGGAGGAAGGCCCAGCAAGAGGTTAACTAGACAAGAGTTGGTATTTCCAGGCTGGGCAGGCACAGAGGGAGGGTGACTGAGTCACATCATTAAACCCATCTCTGGTGTTGAACCAACAGCCTGAGCCCTTCACCCAGCCTCCCCGTTTCAAGAGCAATGAGTAGGCTGTGATGTTGAGGTTTTTGTTTTTCACTGCTCCTCCTGGAAGCATCCAGGCTTCACCACCACATGACTCCAAGTGGTGGGAGGCACAAGCCTGGCTCCCTGCTTGTCCAGCTGTAACACAGACATCCAACTCCTCTGCTCTCCTCTTGAGGGAGAGATGGAGTGCTCTGACAGCCCTCATTACCTTCTCCAGATCAGGTAACAAACCTCCAAGCAAGTATAAACTCAATTAATGGCCACTTCGAGTTGTGTGACAGCCCAGAACCAGGCAGCTGAACAAGCCTCTCAGCACTGTCATTTCCCCGTCACACACACACACACACAACACTCCAACAATCAGAAAGCCAAGAAACCCAACTCACAGCCCTCTCACCTGCTGGTAACAACAGGAATAGCTGAGCAAACTGCCCCAGCATGGATGATGCAGGGCTCAGGGAAGATTTGTCCTCATCTTGACAACCCAAAGTCAACCCTCCCGTGGTCCTCAGGTCATGGCATTGCCTATTTGTTCATCTGCTCCAGCCACAGCCTGCCCAAAGCTGGGGGAAACCCACCCAAAAAAAAAGCTTGGGGGGAAACCTGACCCAAAAAAACCTGGAGGGAAGCCCACCCAAAAAATAGCTTGGGGGAAAACCTGCCCCCAAAAAAAGCTTGGGGAGAAACCTCTCCCCCAAAAGAAGGTTTCTTTGGCAAACCCAAGGTGCACAAATAGAAACCAACCACTTATTCAAATAAAGGCCAAAGTGGAGCAAAGATCTACCAGCAGCCCCCTACAACTCCTTTACACCTTTCCTCTCTCCCGTTGTTCTGTACACTCAGTCCTTACAGCAGGAGCTGCTTTTTCTTGGCTTGATGTTCAGAACTGCAGCCTGTAGCCTCCTATTTCCATTTGGGGTGCTTGCACACTGCTGTAATATTAACAGAGAATCTTTTTCCCCTTGGGAAATAAAACCCCTTTGGTATTTAACTATTATTTGAGCCAAGTTTGTCTCCTTCCACCCTGCATATGAGTTTTTCCAGCCCCATCAAAGCAGAGTTACAAACACTGTGCAGGTATTGTGTTGAGAGGAGATGGGGAAGGTGTACATGAGTCACCTTTCAGGCAGGATTTCTGCTACCTTTATTTTTTTTTTCCCCTCAGGCATCATAATAACTTTACAGAGAGTGACAGTGGAAGCTGTGTGAGGATGCCCTGCCCTGCTGTGCTCACCCATTGCTCTGCTCCACACCAGCTCGAGCCATATTTTCCTTTGACATTGTCACCTCCCCGGGTTGGCAGAGCTCAAAAGGAGAAAGCAGGACTTCCCAGCACATCAGGGTTTATTTACAAATGAAGCATGCAGGAATCCCCAGGAAAAGCCCTCTCCAGAAGGCAAATAGTTCTGCCTCTTTCAATCTTGTCCTGAAGAAGCCACATGCCAGCCACCACCATAGGCTGCTGGCACTCAGATGGAGAGAGGTCTCCTTGCCCTGTCCCACCCTCCTGAGGGACATATTTAAAAAAAAAATAAAAAAAAAATTAAAAAGGCTTTCTGGATGAAGACTAAGTCATTGGGCACTCTCCAAGTGCCAAAACACAACTGCAGCTGCTTAAGGTCTTGAAGCAGCATTAATAAACCTTGATTATCTTCTGATTTCCCCTGGGATTTGGGTTGAAGTCCACCAATTGAGTAGGGTTTGCTCTCCAGGTTCTGTTCTCAAAACCCCTTCTCAAACATGGCTGGGGAAATGATGAATAAATCCACATGAACCCCCCCAAACACCTTCAGTGCAAGTGTTGGAGGAGGAGGAGTTCATCCAGGATGAGGTCAGGATGAGAACTCTGTGGGGAGCCAAAGTCACCCACAGCTTCAGTGAGGTGACCAAATATCACACAACTCATCCTTACCAGAGGGAAAAAACCCAAAAACCCTACATTTTTTTATCCTCATCTGGATATATGGGCTCATCTACCAAGGAACCACACAAACACCTCCTCCTGCAGCCCTGCTGGGACCATCTCCTGCCAAAGGTGAGTTTCAGAGTGGTCTGAGCCACCTCCCATCTAACTACAGTCAGGAAACCCAGTTCAGACACCATAATAATCCTATTTTACAGTGTGGTTCAGTTTTGGACTGCCAGGGGGTAAAACCCATTGCCTGATCCTGCAGCAATCTCAGAGCTGGAGACATCTCTGATGCATCCTCCAGGCACAGGCTCACATCTGCCCAAGAACCACAGCAGAGGCAGAGTTTAATCCTTTGTAGGAATCCTTCTCCATCTTTCCCAGCTTCTCCACCTTTCCAGGAGGGCTTGGAAAGAGGAATCTGTCCCTCAAGAAGCAGCTAAGAAACCTGCTAATCCTTCAGCCTACTTTCAAAGGGATTATGCAGGGCTAAGTGTTTGCTGCTTGAAGTCCAGAAGTCAAACATCAAATTGAGGTGTTTGGTTTGGGGTTGTTTTTTTTTTTTATCCTGGTTTAGTCCCACTGATACCTGAATTTACAAGCAAACCCTCTGCCCTACCAAAAGAATGGCAGTGTCTCATCCACCTGATATCCCCTCCCTTTTGCTGCAGGGCAAAAACCCCAATCCAAACAAAAAACCAACAAATGAACAAATAAAAACCACATAAACCAACCCAACCAAAAAAACCACACAAGCCCAACCCAAAAAACAAGGCCAACCCAAAAAACCCCACACAAATCCAACCCAAAAACCAACCCAGCCCCCAAAGAAACCTAACACAAACCCAACCCAACAAAAACCAAACCAAACCCCACAAATCAAGATGTGATTTTTGCTACCAGCACCTCTTTAAGCAGCTCCCATCTTCCCCTTTAGGATGGGGTTTGGGGCTTGCTTTGGGGGTTTTATTCCCTCTTACAATAAACCAGGGCAATGGAAGACCCATCTCATTGTGCTGCAGCAGAAAAAGGAGGTCACCCCGAGGATCTGCTTGTTTTTCATTCCCTTAATGTCAGTGTGGGGTGAAGATGACTACAGGAACATGACACATTAAAGCATCTGAAATCAGGTTGCTCCCACCAAGCTCTGAGTAAGCAGCTGAAGAGGAGCTCATCAGGCATCACCCCGTGAAGGTCCCTCTGGTCCCCAGGACAGACACAACCCCATGGCTGAGCCCATCACTGCCACAGCCCCATTAAACCCAGCATTTACAGGAGATCTGGGTTGGGGCCTTCACCCCACAAACTCACTGGGACATGGGGAGAAGAACCCAGGAGGGCCACGTGTGGATGGGCTGAGTGTGGGGGGGCAGGGAGGGCTTTGCCATCCCCACCACCTCTCAGTGTTTGGGGATGGGGAAATGAGGCAGAATTAGGTTTGCACCTCATTCCCAAATGGCATAAAACAAACAAATCTAGAAAATTCCAAGTGGAAAACCAAACACCCCACAAAGCCAACCCAGGCAGCAGAAAAACAGCTGGGGGTCCCCAGAGGCATTCAATCTGATGCCAGAAGTTACCTGGAAACACAGCTCTGTAGGAAATAACCCCATTTTCACCAGTCCCTGAAGAAGGGAAGATGTCCCAAAAGAGGCCACCTCTGCACCAAGACCACCAGGGAAGCAATTGCATCAACTCCCCATCCTCCCAGCACCAGCTGTGGCCATGCCAGGATGCAGGCAGTGCAAAGAAACCTTCTGGAGATGGAGAAGGAGAGAGAGAGGTGGCTTCTGGCTGAGTTAAAAGGGAAGAACAAAGGGGATGGGGATGGCATAAGGACATTTTAATAGAATTAGACAAGGAGGAAATGTTCTTCCTTATTATAATTTAAGTCTGTGCACTTGCTTAATTAACTGGATGCAAGGTGCACTCTATGCAGATAAAAAATGCACCCAACCTATTTTTAACACGGTGAGGAAGACACATTGAGGTTGTATGTTCAAAGGAGGAAATGAAGAATGAGGCTGTCCCTGGGCACACAGCTGCAAAAGGCTCTGAACAGGGGCTCCTCCCCCCAGCTCTGCCAAACCCCAGCAGCTCCCCATGGGGAGGGGTCAGTAAAGGGGTCTCCAGATGTATGGGGTTAAGAAGGTGCCCAAGCAAGTACCTGGCACAGATTGGGACAGAATGCAGCAGTATTCTGAAATAAGATGGCATGGAGAGACCAAAAAAAAAGTTAAAAAAAATCACTTTCAAGTATCCCAGCCCCCCCAAACTCATCACCACTGAGCACAGTTATGAAGACCAAAGTAAAAGGACTAGAAGACCAAAAGATTGAAATGATTGAAAGAAAGAAGAAGTTTGGAAGCAAAATGCCTCTCTGTGGAGAGAACAAATCTCAAGATGTAAAATGCTGCTGCATCCCTCCAAAAGCCTGGCCTCTTATTTAGGCACAGCTCAACTTTTCAGGTTTCAGCTCCAGCTTGAACAGAATGAGGCCACGTGCTGCATTGCTGAGGAAAGAATAAAAAAAAAAAAAAGAGGGGAGAATAGGAAAAAAAAATGTTGAGACAAATACTGGGAGAAGATGAGAAAAAAGGAGGCTCAGCACTGAAGGGTTCACCTGCAGCCAGGCTCAGAAAATGGGATCCAGAGGGTTGTGCAAAATATATTACATGGACCCTGAATACACACCCAGCCTCCCACGAGCACATCAGCCACTTGTGTCAGTGTAGGAAGAGCTTTTAAGTACACAAATCAAGAAAAATATAAACTAGTGTTTGTGCTCCCAGAGGTAACAGATTTTACAGAGCCAACATCAGAGATAAGACCACGGTGATGAGTTTGGGGCAGGAGTTCCCTGGTTTTCTGATGAATTAAAATGGTGCAAAGGGGGATGAGTGGAAGAGGAGGTGGAGGAAGAAATCTGGTGGATTGGATCTAAAAGATGCAGAATTGGGAATAAAGGCAACTTGAATAAGAATCTCAAGGCAGTGCATCAGTCACCCAGGCAATCCCAGCCTGGGAGATGGGCCCCAGAGGCACCTCTCCTATTTATTAAAACATATTCATGCTGGAAGAGTCTCTACACCCACAGTCTCCCCCTCCTACTACACTACAAGGGGGTTTTTTTGCTCAGGGCTTTGGCACAAAATGGGGTTCAGGGCTGGAGAAAACAGCATGACCCCAATAGGGTGGGCAGGACATCCCACAGACCATCAGGACATTCAGGGTAGCTCCAGCCCTCCCATACAAACTTGATGACCTTGAGCCAGTCCCTTCATCCTCCCTTATCTTTGAAAATAATATCTTTGAATCCTTTATCTGTGTTCTCTGTCTGGGTTAGAGACTTCTAGGTACAGAAACTCCCCCCTTTCCCTACCCCACTCCAACACATAGGGGCCTGGGAAGGGCCATGCCAGGCTCACCCAGGCAGCAAGGGGCAAAACCCATGAGCATGGGTTTATCCCAGTTATTTTGTATGATGTTTGCCACATCTTTCAGCTCTTTAAATAATGTATAAGCAAACCACCACAGCTAAACCAATCATATGCCTTGTTCAGGAGACTGGAGTCCATGTAACTTCCCCAGACACAGTAAAAAAAACAAACAAAAAACTATTTTATCACCAATGCTTCACAGACATTGGTGAAATTACAACCCCAGCCCCCAGTTTCACCTCCATTTCCTCCTGGGTGTGTAAGCAGGGGGCAGAAGATGGTTCTGCAAGGATTACATCTCCTGGATGGCTTGGGCATCAGCCCCAAGGTGAGCCAGGGAGGCCACCCAGGTCCCAGCACATCCCAGGCCAGTGGTGGGCACAGTCACCCGTGCGGTCACAGAAGGTACAAGTGGAGTCAAAAGCCCAGGAGATGTGCAGATGGGTTGGGGGGGGGAGGTAGCTACATGGTAAATTCTAAAAGGTATCCTCAGACTGGCAGCAGGAACAAGGCATTGACAGGACAGGGAATTCTGGTCAGAGATGAGTCTGAGATGCCCCTATTCCTACCCCTGCCTGCCCAAGCAGAGAGCCAAAGGGGTCAGAAGTTAAGAAAGAGCAGCTAAAGATGCCACAGCAGCTTAAAAAGCCTCCAGCACCTCCCATCTCTGCCACTGTCACCCCAGCATCCCCAAACTGGGGGCTCACCTGTATTTTACAGCACATTATCCCACACAGCATTGCCCCCTCCCTGGCACACACCCAGCTCACAACACCAACACTCAAGCCCTCAGCGTGATCCTGGAGGATTTTGCAGCTCAAACCAACAACTCCAGAGGATAATCAGAAGTCCCAGCACTGGATTTCATGCTCCTCATAGCCACAGATGAGCTCCACGGATGTTCCCTCTTCTCCTCTCCCATGTCCCTGGGGAAATGAGCTCCTCACAAGGTCCCCAACACCCCCTGCAGTGCAAAAAGCTCCCCCTGCCACCCCCTGTCCAACTGGACTCACCAACACCTCCCTGAAAGGCCTCAATGTACAAAATGGCTGAGGACCAGAAAGCACATCCCAACCCCTTCTCTGGGAACAGCCTAACAGCAAGAGGATGGGGAAAACCCCATGAAAGGCCCCAAAACCCCCTCTTGCTGGTGCCGATAGAGGCCCTAGCCATGATTAAAAAATAGCAAAACAAAAAAAAAGCCACTGGTACCAAGGGAATGAGCATCCCAAGGCTGCAGAAGAGCCTGGTGGGACTGTGGAAAGTCCCAGAGGAATGGGAGTTGCAGTCACACAGCGATTCATCTTGACCCTCCCTCCCTCCCCAATCCTCTAAAGAAGGGGAAGGCAGCAGCGCTGCAGCGATGCCTTCAGGTGCGGGCAGCATCCTGCGGGGCTGCTGTGCCCATCCCAGCCTCAGAATTCCGGGTGGCAGAGGGGAAATGTGGCTCCCGGGACTGCTCCTTTGTTTACTGCTCCATCGCTGGGCAGCCAGGAAGCCCCAGACGCTGATCAGCATTTCTTTCTAGACACATCTTCAATTCAGCCGCTTCCCACAGGGGGACAAGAAAATCCCTCCAGAAAACCCAGGGCAGAACCACAAAACCCATCCCGAGCCCTTCGTATGCAAAGATGGGGCGAGGTGGGGGGGGGGAGAAGGAGAAGTGGGGGGGCGGTGGGTGGAGGGGAAGGGAAGGAGAGACAGTGCCTGTGCGGAGCTTTTTTGTTCCTCTGCTCACATCATTGCTATGGTGATTTCAAGCAAGACGGAGGAGCGGTCCCTACCCATCACTCCCGCTCCCTGCACCGACCGCATGAGCATCTCCCTTCCCCCGCAAACGGGGAGAAGGGAAGGGTGGGGGGGACAAAGAGAGAAAACAAGGGGCCCGGTGCATTGCACCTCCCCGGGGGAGCCGCCGCCGCCGCCGCCACCCCCCAGCTCTGCAGGGGCAGCTTTTCCATCCTCCTCCATCTCCTCCATCACCGCCCCCCTCCCGGCAGCACACACACCCCCTCCCCGGGCGCAGGGTGTTGGGCACCGGGCCCCCCGCACCGGCTGCTCCGGGAGGGATGAAGGGGACAGACGGACACACTCAGAGGGATGGAGGGGACAGACGGACACACTCAGCATCCCCTCCCCACCCCCCCGAGCTCCGCAGTCAGCCCTGGCACCCTGCATCCCCTCCCTGCAGCTGGAGCAGCCTTCCTCTTCGCCATGCATCTTTTTTTTTTTTTTCTTTGGGGGGCGGGGAGGGGATGGGAGTGGAGGGGGGGATAGACCCGGACTGGGTATGGATAGGAGGGGGGGTCTCTCCCATCGGGTTTACCTCCCCCATCACCATCACCCCTTTTACTCACACGTATGCGTGGTAAATGAAAGCCCAGCCCCGCGGTCTCTCCAGAACATTGTAGAGGAAATTCTGCAGCTTGCGGTAAAAAGCATTCCTTTTAGGGGGCTTCCCGCTTCCCGAGACCCCGGAACGGGGTTTGCTGAGGATGCTGCCCCGTTTGCTGCTCTCGGAACCGGCGATGAGGAGAGCTCCGTCCCGGCTGGAGTCCGGGGCTCCCGGGTCCAACCCCACAAAGCCCACCTTCAGCTTCTTTTCAGAGGCGGGTCCCGGGTAAACGCCTCCGTTGCGGGATTTTTGCACCATGGTGGCGGCCGGGGGGTTAGGGGTGAAGGGGGGCAGCGGGGCCGGGGGCGGCGGGGGGGGCTCCGCCCGCGCTCCCCGCCGCTGCTCCGCGCCCGGCGCAGGCGAAGCCGCAGGAGCCGGCTGGGATCGGCTCCGACAGCACCGCCCTCAGCCCGCCCCGTTAACCCTTGGAGTCCCCCCTCCTGCAGCACCTGGATCCGTCCCGAAAAATAAGAGATTTTTCTACACGGAATAAAAAATAAAAAAAAGGCTCTGGACTGTCTCCTACCAAAAAACCCAATAACAACAACGAAAGAACCAAACCAAACAAAAAAACCCAAACCCCACAACATTTGGCATCCTAGAACCCCAAACTGGGCTAGGTTGGAAGGAACCATCAACACCATCTAATTCCAACACCTCCCACCAGCCCAGGTTGCTCCAAGCTCCATCCAGCCTGGGCTGGAAACACAGCCAGGAATGGGGCAGCCACAGCTTCTCTGGGCAACCAGGGGCTCATCAACCTTATTGTCAAAAAATAATTGAAAAAATAATTTCCTATTTTCCCCTCTTTTAGCTTGAAGCACCATTATCCTTCAGTCTACTGCTAGATGTCCTTGTAAGTCCCTCTCCAGCTTCCCTGAACCCCTTTTTTAAGCACTGGAAGGTTCTAGAAGGTCTACCCCCACACCAAGGCTCCAGCAGGCTCTGACATCCTCTAAAATCAAGGTCTTGCAGCTTCCTCTTGTTTCCAAACCAGGGGACAAGCATCCTGGCACCCTCTGCATCCCCTCCCCAAACCAGGCTCTGGCATCCCCCAGATGCCCATGAGCTGCTTCCTCCTGCAGAGATGGGTAACACTGAGGGTTCACAGGGAGGACCCCAAATCCATGCCCAAACTTCACGTGCCTACCCCCAGACCTTCTTAACCTCCTAAATTTCCTTGTGCAAAGCCACCCCCTTCATCCACATTTCTTCAAGGTCCAACCTGCCCTCTTAAGATTTAGGAGCCCAGGAGAAGACAAGCAGGAGCCCAAGATGAGACAGAAGCCCCTGCCACACACAAATAATCTCCACAGAAAAGTCCAAATGGGAAGACTTCCAACCAAGCAGTACCAAGCCCAGACCACCAGCTGCTACTGCAGGGAATTTTCTACCTCTTAAGGTCCAACAAGTCAGGGATGAGCTGTGAGCTGCAGCTTTGAGGGTGTTCATTGTAAGTAAAGAAAGCTTTTTGTAGAGCTTGGATGAGCTGCTGCTTTCAACCACCAAGTACCTTGCTGCAATCTGGATTGTAGGGAAACTGCAAAATGGTTGCCCAAAGCCTCAGTTCCCTCTCTTGCAAGAGGAAGCACTCAGAAAACCCCTTATTGGCAGACTTTTCCCAAATTTCATATTCAGCTGAACAAAACAACAACCTCCCAGGGAGCACTTCCCAAATCCCGACCTCTCAATCCTCTCCTTATGCCTTAGAGGAATCCCAATAGCAACTGATGGACAAGAGGAGCACAGGGACCAAACCTCCTGCCCCTTCCTCTCCAAATCCTGCCCTGAATGTTAAAGGAAGCCCCAGCATGGAGCATCCCTCCATTTGTATGTTTCCTGGGACCCCAGGAATTCTCCCCAACAGAGGAGAAATCTGAGGCAGGCAGCAGACCAAAGCTGGGTTAAATCATGGAGAAGCAGATCTGCAAGTATGTCAGGGAATAAATTACCCCATTCAGTGAGGGGCCCTTCAATTCATTATTTGTGAGCACTTCTAAGATCATTAGTGTTTTTTAATAGTGTAGCCAGTTACAGATGTGCCTGGCACTAAATGTGCAAAGGATGTTGTTAGAGATCCAGCAGCAGGGGCCAAAGGCAGGGAAAATCTCCCCCCTCTCCACCAAAAGGCCAACAGGCAGAGGAAGCAATTTCCAACTAACAAATTCAAGATTCCTCATAGTCTGTGAGCCTAATGAAGGCTCCAAATTCATCCCACTCTTCTCCCCCTTAATTAGCTGATCATTTGCAGTGTCACACTGCAGCACAGCTTGGGGCATCGTGTCTCCAAGACAATCAGAAACCAGGAGTGGGATTTCATCCTTCCCAGAGCAGGGATGGGCTGAGGAAAGCCACAGGGTGATGATAGCAGCTTGGTCCTTGGCTTGGAAGGAAGGTAAAAAACTCAGACAAGTCCTTGTGTGCAAGGGGCACCAAGAGTGGTCTCCTTGTATAAACAGAACAGCCCTGGGGAGGTGGAAAATCAGAAAGATCCACTCAAGCCTTGTCCCTTCCCTCTCTCTTCACTTTTGGGGCATCTCCAACTCCTTCTCTACAGAGACAGATATTATTATTATATTATATTCTCTACAGATGATATTTCATGGGTTGGCTGTGCAAGCTGTGACTGAGAGCTCAGAACAAGCTGAATCCTCCACCAAACCAGACTGAGCCCATGGGAGCTGCTGGGAAGGAGGAAGCCAGGAGCAGCCTGGGGACAAGAGGAACATAAACACTGACCTAGAAGCCACATCCTGCCCCAAAAAACAGCAGCAGGGGCTGCAGAAGATGAAGTCAGTTGTTTTGCTGCTGCTTCTTGGGGACAGAAGGAAAGGCAGAGCCACCAAGAGTGTGTGAATTAATGAGGTATCTCCAGCAGTACTGGAAGGTGTTTTTATCTGATCCAAGGACATTCTGTTTCAGCAAGCAAACAGAATTAGGCTCAGTTCTTTGCTTTCAGCATCACTGATGGCTTGAGAACATTAATACCACAGCAGGGACCCCAAAGGTGAGGTGAAATACATCAGACTGTGGCAAGACACCCAAATCCATGCTCTGTCCCTTGGCAATTTTGGAGGCACAGCAAGAAAGGACTGGTGTGAGATATGGAGTGAGTCCAGGGATTTATTTCTGGTTGGAACACTGAACCAGAGCCCTTTCTCCATGCCCACCAGCTGGTGGTTTGTGTGAACCCATAGCCTGGCTTTTAGCACTCCCAGAGCTCTTTTCAAACCCTCAAGCAGATGGCTGTATCCCCCCTTGGACAGAAGGCTTCACCATCCCAACAAGAGCAGAACAATACATAGCTCAACCATTCTGCACCCAGTAGCCACCCATCTCCAGCCTCTGCTTCTTATTTAAGTGAGAAAACCAACCTCAAGCTACCTGTATCCTCTTCTCCAAGCAGCAAACATCCCCCTCAAGAACCCCTATTTAATGATCAGACACAAAAGGCTTTGCTACTTGGTTAACAGGGAAAACCAAAAGATAAAAAGATGGTTTGCACATCTTGGAAACCTGGAGGCCCAACCCTAGAACAAGACTGATTGCTACAAAGAGCTTCACCTGGAAGGTGATGTTGCTCCAGCATTGAGGTTTGAGCCCCTCAGAGGGAAATGCTGTAAGAAAGAAATTCTGGTGCCTAAATGGAGAAATCTGCAGATTTCCCAAGGACAAAGCTGAGCACGACAAGGGGAAACCTGCTTGGGGGGAGAACACAGGGCAATGGTCAGCAAAAGCTTCCTCGTTTGGGACAGGGAGATACGGGCACAACTGCAGAGAATTTCTAGGGGGGTTGGGGAAGGAATTGTTCAGCTGGGTGGATGGAAAAGGAACCTGAAGCTTGCTCTTGCTTTTCAGTGCTGTTATTTGAGCCACAAGAAAATGGGACTTTGGTGAGAGACAAATTGGCTGAATAAGGTTAAATTAGATGGAAGCCCCATGCACCATTTATAGGCTCAAGGAAAGGACTAAAAGCACATTATAAATGTGGAGCTGCTAAGGACACGGGGTTAATAGCAAGTGAAGTAGCTCATTGAGCTGAAAAATCTTTCCTGGAGGTTCCCATGACTTATCCTGAGCTTTCTCTGCTGTGGGCAGCTGGGTCTCGACCTCCTGCTGCCACCAGGCAGCCCAGTTCTTGGGGCAACCAAAACCAGAGGCAAAGACATGGTGTGGAAGGACCATCTCAAGAACAAGAAGCTTTCCAACTCCAATTGCTGTCTCCAACCTTCTCCAAGACCTCATTCCCTGAGACAAAACCACTCCAAGACCTCATTCCCTGAGACAAAACCACTCCAAGACCTCTTCCCCCAACCCCAGGGCCACCACAAGCACTTGAGAGGTGACGCCCCCCCAAAACCACAGACTGATTTAAAAGAATTCCCCCCAGCATTTCCCCTTCCAGTTCTCCAAACCACCATTTTGCTCTTTCCAACACCAATTTAAAGCAAGAAAAATGAACCTGGTTTTCTGTAGAAACCTTTCCAACCTTGCCAGGTCTCACCCAGAAACTTGAGGTCCAGCTCAGGACTAATTCTGCTCCAGTAAAACACCTCCCAGGACCATAACTGTATCCTGGTTGGGACCCAGTCCCACAAAAACCCATTTTCTGCTTCATTCCCACTCAAGCTCCTGCCTCCCACCAACTTTAATGCTGAATTAAAACCTGAAGGAATATATAGGGACAGGAAGGTGGGATCAGAAAGACAAAACCCATGCTGAAAAAGCTAAAACCACCTACCTGAGCCAGGAGCTGGGCCATACAGAAGAACCCCAACCTCCTCTGGGTTTTATTCTGCTGGAGAAGTGAGAAATCAGCTCAATAAATAGACCCCAAACAGCCCCAGGTGCCCTGGGTTAGGAGAGGAGAGATCATTCCCAGCTGGGCTCTATCTTAAAAAGCTGCTGGGAGGTTAAGAGGGGATTGGGAGAGTGGGGAAGGCAACTCTGGGAGAGGGTTTTAGGCTGTGAACCTGCGTGGAGAAGAAAATTTTCTTCCTTCCTGCACTCTTTCTGGGGTTTTGTATGGGTTGGGGTTTTTTTATAGGGTTGGTTGGTGTTTTGTTTTATTATTTCTTGCTGAAATGTCACAGTCTCTGTGTTTTCCAAGCCAGACAACCCAACCCAATCACTAAAATATTGCAAAGCTCTAAGGTTACTCATTTTATCTTTTCATTATTGAAAGAGAGATAAAAAAAACCCTAAACCCTTCCAAGTGTAAAGCTCTGCCCTCCACTTTTTTTTTTCTTTGTGTGTCTTCTTTTCTTCCAAAAATGTTAAAAGAGGGAAAAATTAGTTGCTGGGTTTAATGGAGCTGATATTGCTCCATATTTCAGGGTTTTTTTTTTTAAAAAAAAGCAAGTATTCTGTTGGCAAACTGCCAGCCAGACCTGGCTGTCTCCATGTTCCAGCTTCATCCAACCTGTCAGAAGCAAAGGAAAAACTCTTGAAGGAACAAAATTCCTCATTTCTCTGCACCAGGAGCTTTTGCTGCAGGCTTGCTTCAGTCTTTCAGCCCAGACACCTGGGAAATCAGGGGAGCAAAAAGGCAAAACTTTATGGTTTATTCATTCTTAACCTAAGGTGCTAAAGAAAGCTGCTGCATCTGTGTCTGGCTCTCTCTTCCCTCCTTTAACCCCTGCAGAGCTCCTGGGCAGTTTTTATCTTGTCTCCTTAAGGATAGGGGGAGATAGTTCAGATTTTTCCCAAGTGAAAACCCATGAGCAGAGAAGGGACAGAAACTGAGGGAGGTGGGGACACACACAACTGCAATGGACATCAGAGACCCCCCTGTGACAATCCAGAACACGAATCCATGGAAAACTGGAGCCCTCCTGGTTCTGCTGCTCAGGAAGGGGCTTTTTTGGGGGGGCTCTTTTTGGACCCCAGCTGAGGAGGGATGCAGTGAACCCCTGCTGAGCATCTCAGTGCCTGGGGATTCAGCAGGGGCCAAGCTGGAAGGGCAGGATCTCCCCAGGGAAGCTGATGCTGTGGCTGCAGGGTGACATTTCCTCCCTCTCTCCCAGCCTGATTTTCATGCAGCCCCTGCTTTGTTCTTTGCCACTTTGTCTTTGCACGCAGCGGTCCCAGGATGTTCCCTGTCCTCTGGGCATCTGAAAGCTCTGGCTGTGCCTGCAAAAATGCCTGGTTCAGCATCTCTGTGTTCTCTCTCCTGTGTGGGCAGAGCAGGGGAGGGCAGTTTTTAGAAGAAAAGCTGTGTTTGTAGCCTCACACTCAGCTGGCAGTGGCTCAGCTGTCCAGGCCACCCTGCAAGAGGGATTCCATCTCCACCTGAAGATGGGATCAGCCTCAGCACCCTTCCCTCTCCCCACCTCTCCTGCCCTTCCTCGTGGTCC